>NW_025957223.1:0-39794 GCF_023159225.1 Perognathus longimembris pacificus | reverse complement strand
GAACTCCTCAGAAGAATCTGATTTGTGGTGAGGGGGAGAGAGATAAAAGCTCATTTAGGAACGACATGAACATGCTGCGTAGGTAGCTGTTTTATCAGTAAATATCTCCACTGAGACTAAGAAAAGCAGTAGCTTAATAAATTAAGTACTTCCTGGTATGGTTACTGTACTGGTAACTCCGCAAAAGAATCTGGGACTGTGGTGAGGGAACAGAGAAAAAAGCTCATTTAGGACCTGCACTTACGAAGGGGTTAGGCAGCTGTATATCAGGGAGTAAACTTCTGAGAATAAAAACAGCTGGAGCTTGTTAAGGTTAATTACACAGGGGAAAGGATAAAGTACTGGGATCTCCTCAAAAGAATCTGATTTGTGGTGAGGGGAGAGAGATAAAAGCTCATTTAGGACGACATGAACATGCTGCGTAGGTAGCTGTTTATCAGTAAATATCTCCACTGACATTAAGAAATGCAGTAGCTTAATAAATTAAGTACTTGCTGGTATGGTTACTGTACTGGTAACTCCCCAAAAGAATCTGGATTGTGGTGAGGGAACAGAGAAATAAGCTCATTTAGGACCTGCACTTACGAAGGGGGTAGGCAGCTGTATATCAGGGAGTAAACCTTCTGAGAATAAAAACAGCTGGAGCTTGTTAAGGTAATTACACAGGGGAAAGGATAAAGTACTGGGAACTCCTCAGAAGAATCTGATTTGTGGTGAGGGGAGAGAGATAAAAGCTCATTTAGGAACGACATGAACATGCTGCGTAGGTAGCTGTTTATCAGTAAATATCTCCACTGAGACTAAGAAAAGCAGTAGCTTAATAAATTAAGTACTTCCTGGTATGGTTACTGTACTGGAAACTCCCCAAAAGAATCTGGATTGTGGTGAGGGAAAAGAGAAAAAAGCTCATTTGGGACCTGCACTTACGAAGGGGGTAGGCAGCTGTATATCAGGGAGTAAACCTTCTGAGAATAAAAGCAGCTGGAGCTTGTTAAGGTAATTACACAGGGGAAAGGATAAAGTACTGGGAACTCCTCAGAAGAATCTGATTTGTGGTGAGGGGAGAGAGATAAAAGCTCATTTAGGAACGACATGAACATGCTGCGTAGGTAGCTGTTTATCAGTAAATATCTCCACTGAGATTAAGAAAAGCAGTAGCTTCATAAATTAAGTACTTCCTGGTATGGTTACTGTACTGGTAACTCCCAAAAGAATCTGGATTGTGGTGAGGGAACAGAGAAAAAAGCTCATTTAGGACCTGCACTGACGAAGGGGGTAGGCAGCTGTATATCAGGGAGTAAACCTTCTGAGAATAAAAACAGCTGGAGCTTGTTAAGGTAATTACACAGGGGAAATTATAAAGTACTGGGAACCCCTCAGAAGAATCTGATTTATGGTCAGGGGAGAGAGATAAAAGCTCATTTAGGAACGACATGAACATGCTGCGTAGGTAGCTGTTTATCAGTAAATATCTCCACTGAGATTAAGAAAAGCAGTAGCTTAATAAATTAAGTACTTCCTGGTATGGTTACTGTACTGGTAACTCCCCAAAAGAATCTGGATTGTGGTGAGGGAACAGAGAAAAAAGCTCATTTAGGACCTGCACTTACGAAAGGGGTAGGCAGCTGTATATCAGGGAGTAAACCTTCTAAGAATAAAAACATCTGGAGCTTGTTAAGGTAATTACACAGGGGAAAGGATAATGTACTGGGAACTCCTCAGAAGAATCTGATTTGTGGTGAGGGGAGAGAGATAAAAGCTCATTTAGGAACGACATGAACAAGCTGCGTAGGTAGCTCTTTATCCGTAAATATATCCACTGAGATTAAGAAAAGCAGTAGCTTAATAAATTAAGTACTTCCTGGTATGGTTACTGTACTGGTAACTCCCCAAAAGAATCTGGATGGTGGTGAGGGAACAGAAAAAAAAGCTCATTTAGGACCTTCACTTATGAAGGGGGTAGGCAGCAGTATATCAGGGAGTAAACCTTCTGAGAATAAAAACAGCTGGAGCTTGTTAAGGTAATTACACAGGGGAAAGGATAATGTACTGGGAACTCCTCAGAAGAATCTGATTTGTGGTGAGGGGAGAGAGATAAAAGCTCATTTAGGAACGACATGAACATGCTGCGTAGGTAGCTGTTTATCAGTAAATATCTCCACTGAGATTAAGAAAAGCAGTAGCTTAATAAATTAAGTACTTCCTGGTATGGTTACTCTACTGGTAACTCCCCAAAAGAATCTGGATTGTGGTGAGGGAACAGAGAAAAAAGCTCATTTAGGACCTGCACTTACGAATGGGGGTAGCAAGCTGTATATCAGGGAGTAAACCTTCTGAGAATAAAAACAGCTGGAGCTTGTTAAGGTAATTACACAGGGGAAAGGATAATGTACTGGGAACTCCTCAGAAGAATCTGATTTATGGTGAGGGGGGAGAGAGATAAAAGCACATTTTGGAACGACATGAACGTACTGCGTAGGTAGCTGTTTATCAGTAAATATCTCCACTGAGATTAATAAAAGCAGTAGCTTAATAAATTAAGTACTTCATGGTATGGTTACTGTACTGGTAACTCCCCAAAAGAATCTGCATTGTGGTGAGGGAACAGAGATAAAAGCTCATTTAGGACCTGCACTTATGAAGGGGTTAGGCAGGTGTATATCAGGGAGTAAACCTTCTGAGAATAAAAACAGCTGGAGCTTGTTAAGGTAATTACACAGTGGGAAAGGATAATGTACTGGGAACTCCTCAGAAGAATCTGATTTGTGGTGAGGGGAGAGAGATAAAAGCTCATTTAGGAACGACATGAACGTGCTGCCTAGGTAGCTGTTTTTCAGTAAATATCTCCACTGAGATTAAGAAAAGCAGTACCTTAATAAAGTAAGTACTTCCTGGTATGGTTACTGTACTGGTAACTCCCCAAAAAAATCTGGATTGTGGTGAGGGAACAGAGAAAAAAGCTCATTTAGGACCTGCACTTACGAAGGGGGTAGGCAGCTGTATATCAGGGAGTAAACCTTCTGAGAATAAAAACAGCTGGAGCTTGTTAAGGTAATTACACAGGGGAAAGGATAATGTACTGGGAACTCCTTAGAAGAATCTGATTCATGGTGAGGGGAGAGAGATAAAAGCTCATTTAGGAACGACATGAACGTGCTGCGTAGGTAGCTGTTTATCAGTAAATTGCTCCACTGAGATTAAGAAAAGCAGTAGCTTAATAAATTAAGTACTTCCTGGTATGGTTACTGTACTGGTAACTCCACAAAAGAATCTGGATTGTGGTGAGGGAACAGAGAAAAAAGCTCATTTAGGACCTGCACTTACGAAGGGGGTAGGCAGCTGTATATCAGTGAGTAAACCTTCTGAGAATAAAAACAGCTGGAGCTTGTTAAGGTAATTACACAGGGGAAAGGATAATGTACTGGGAACTCCTCAGAAGAATCTGATTTGTGGTGACGGAAGAGAGATAAAAGCTCATTTAGGAACGACATGAACATGCTGCGTAGGTAGCTGTTTATCAGTAAATATCTCCACTGAGATTAAGAAAAGCAGTAGCTTAATAAATTAAGTACTTCCTGGTATAGTTACTATACTGGTAACTCCCCAAAAGAATCTGGATTGTGGTGAGGGAACAGAGAAAAAAGCTCATTTAGGACCTGCACTTACGAAGGGGGTAGGCAGCTGTATATCAGGGAGTAAACCTTCTGAGAATAAAAACAGCTGGAGCTTGTTAAGGTAATTACACAGGGGAAATTATAAAGTACTGGGAACTCCTAAGAAGAATCTGATTTATGGTCAGGGGAGAGAGATAAAAGCTCATTTAGGAACGACATGAACATGCTGCGTAGGTAGCTGTTTATCAGTAAATATCTCCACTGCGATTAATAAAAGCAGTAGCTTAATAAATTAAGTACTTCCTGGTATGGTTACTGTACTGGTAACTCCCCAAAAGAATCTGCATTGTGGTGAGGGAACAGAGATAAAAGCTCATTTAGGACCTGCACTTATGAAGGGGTTAGGCAGGTGTATATCAGGGAGTAAACCTTCTGAGAATAAAAACAGCTGGAGCTTGTTAAGGTAATTACACAGTGGAAAGGATAATGTACTGGGAACTCCTCAGAAGAATCTGATTCGTGGTGAGGGAGAGAGATAAAAGCTCCTTTAGGAACGACATGAACGTGCTGCGTAGGTAGCTGTTTATCAGTAAATATCTCCACTGAGATTAAGAAAAGCAGTAGCTTAATAAATTAAGTACTTCCTGGTATGGTTACTGTACTGGTAACTCCACAAAAGAATGTGGATTGTGGTGAGGGAACAGAGAAAAAAGCTCATTTAGGACCTGCACTTACGAAGGGGGTAGGCAGCTGTATATCAGGGTGTAAACCTTCTGAGAATAAAAACAGCTGGAGCTTGTTAAGGTAATTACACAGGGGAAAGGATAATGTACTGGGAACTCCTCAGAATAATCTGATTTGTGGTGACGGAAGAGAGATAGAAGCTCATTTAGGAACGACATGAACATGCTGCGTAGGTAGCTGTTTATCAGTAAATATCTCCAATGAGATTAAGAAAAGCTGTAGCTTAATAAATTAAGTACTTCCTGGTATAGTTACTATACTGGTAACTCCCCAAAAGAATGTGGATTGTGGTGAGGGAACATAAAAAAATCTCATTTAGGACCTGCACTTTCGAAGGGGGTACGCATCAGTATATCAGGGAGTAAACCTTCTGAGAATAAAAACAGCTGGAGCTTGTTAAGGTAATTACACAGGGGAAAGGATAATGTACTGGGAACTCCTCAGAAGAATCTGATTTGTGGTGAGGGGAGAGAGATAAAAGCTCATTTAGGAACGACATGAACATGCTGCGTAGGTAGCTGTTTATCAGTAAATATCTCCAGTGAGATTAAGAAAAGCAGTAGCTTAATAAATTAAGTACTTCCTGGTATGGTTACTGTACTGGTTACTCCCCAAAAGTATCTGGATTGTGGTGAGGGAACAGAGAAAAAAGCTCATTTGGACCTGCACTTACGAAGGGGGTAGGCAGCTGTATATCAGGGAGTAAACCTTCTGAGAATAAAAACAGCTGGAGCTTGTTAAGGTAATTACACAGGGGAAAGGATAATGTACTGGGAACTCCTCAGAAGAATCTGATTTGTGGTGAGGGGAGAGAGATAAAAGCTCATTTAGGAACGACATGAACATGCTGCGTAGGTAGCTGTTTATCAGTAAATATCTCCACTGAGATTAAGAAAAGCAGTAGCTTAATAAATTAAGTACTTCCTGGTATGGTTACTGTACTGGTACCTCCCCAAAAGAATCTGGATTTTGGTTAGGGAACAGAGAAAAAAGCTCTTTTAGGACCTGCACTTACGAAGGGGGTAGGCAGCTGTATATCAGTGAGTAAACCTTCTGAGAATAAAAACAGCTGGAGCTTGTTAAGGTAATTACACAGGGGAAAGGATAATGTACTGGGAACTCCTCAGAAGAATCTGATTTGTGGTGAGGCGGAGAGAGATAAAAGCTCATTTAGGAACGACATGAACATGCTGCATACGTAGCTGTTTATCAGTAAATATCTCCACTGACATTAAGAAAAGCAGTAGCTTAATAAATTAAGTACTTCCTGGTATGGTTACTGTACTGGTAACTCCCCAAAAGAATCTGGATTGTGGTGAGGGAACAGAGAAAAAAGCTCATTTAGGACGTGCACTTACGAAGGGGGTAGGCAGCTGTATATCAGGGAGTAAACCTTCTGAGAATAAAAACAGCTGGAACTTGTTAAGGTAATTACACAGGGGAAAGGATAAAGTACTGGGAACTCCTCAGAAGAATCTGATTCGTGGTGAGGGGAGAGAGATAAAAGCTCATTTAGGAACGACATGAACATGCTGCGTAGGTAGCTGTTTATCAGTAAATATCTCCACTGAGATTAAGAAAATCAGTAGCTTAATAAATTAAGTACTTCCTGGTATGGTTACTGTACTGGTAACTCCCCAAAAGAATCTGGATTGTGGTGAGGGAACAGAGAAAAAAGCTCATTTAGGACCTGCACTTACAAAGGGGTAGGCAGCTGTATATCAGGGAGTAAACCTTCTGAGAATAAAAACAGCTGGAGCTTGTTAAGGTAATTACAAGGGGAAAGGATAATGTACTGGGAACTCCTCAGAAGAATCTGATTTGTGGTGAGGCGAGAGAGATAAAAGCTCATTTATGAAGGACATGTACATGCTGCATACGTAGCTGTTTATCAGTAAATATCTCCACTGACATTAAGAAAAGCAGTAGCTTAATAAATTAAGTACTTCCTGGTATGGTTACTGTACTGGTAACTCCCCAAAAGAATCTGGATTGTGGTGAGGGAACAGAGAAAAAAGCTCATTTAGGACCTGCACTTACGAAGGGGGTAGGCAGCTGTATATCAGGGAGTAAACCTTCTGAGAATAAAAACAGCTGGAACTTGTTAAGGTAATTACACAGGGGAAAGGATAAAGTACTGGGAACTCCTCAGAAGAATCTGATTCGTGGTGAGGGGAGAGAGATAAAAGCTCATTTAGGAACGACATGAACATGCTGCGTAGGTAGCTGTTTATCAGTAAATATCTCCACTGAGATTAAGAAAAGCAGTAGCTTAATAAATTAAGTACTCCCTGGTATGGTTACTGTACTAGTAACTCCCCAAAAGAATCTGGATTGTGGTGAGGGAACAGAGAAAAAAGCTCATTTAGGACCTGCACTTACGAAGGGGTAGGCAGCTGTATATCAGGGAGTAAACCTTCTGAGAATAAAAACAGCTGGAGCTTGATAAGGTAATTACAAAGGGGAAAGGATAATGTACTGGGAATTCCTCAGAGGAATCTGATTTGTGGTGAGGGGAGAGAGATAAAAGCTCATTTAGGAACGACATGAACATGCTGCGTAGGTAGCTGTTTATCAGTAAATATCTCCAATGAGATTAAGAAAAGCAGTAGCTTAATAAATTAAGTACATCCTGGTATGGTTACTGTACTGGTAACTCCCCAAAAGAATCTGGATTGTGGTAAGGGAACAGAGAAAAAAGGTCATTTAGGACCTGCACTTACGAAGGGGGTAGGTAGCTCTATATCAGGGAGTAAACCTTCTGAGAATAAAAACAGCTGGAGCATGTTAAGGTAATTACTCAGGGGAAAGGATAATGTACTGGGAACTCCTCAGAAGAATCTGATTTGTGGTGAGGGGAGAGAGATAAAAGCTCATTTAGGAACGACATGAACATGCTGCGTAGGTAGCTGTTTATCAGTAAATATCTCCACTGAGATTAATAAAAGCAGTAGCTTAATAAATTAAGTACTTCCTGGTATGGTTACTGTACTGGTAACTCCCCAAAAGAATCTGCATTGTGGTGAGGGAACAGAGATAAAAGCTCATTTAGGACCTGCACTTATGAAGGGGTTAGGCAGGTGTATATCAGGGAGTAAACCTTCTGAGAATAAAAACAGCTAGAGCTTGTTAAGGTAATTACACAGTGGAAAGGATAATGTACTGGGAACTCCTCAGAAGAATCTGATTTGTGGTGAGGGGAGAGAGATAAAAGCTCATTTAGGAACGACATGAACGTGCTGCCTAGGTAGCTGTTTTTCAGTAAATATCTCCACTGAGCTTAAGAAAAGCAGTACCTTAATAAATTAAGTACTTCCTGGTATGGTTACTGTACTGGTAACTCCCCCAAAAAATCTGGATTGTGGTGAGGGAACAGAGAAAAAAGCTCATTTAGGACCTGCACTTACGAAGGGGGTAGGCAGCTGTATATCAGGGAGTAAACCTTCTGAGAATAAAAACAGCTGGAACTTGATAAGGTAATTACACAGGGGAAAGGATAATGTACTGGGAACTCCTCAGAAGAATCTGATTCGTGGTGAGGGGAGAGAGATAAAAGCTCATTTAGGAACGACATGAACGTGCTGCGTAGGTAGCTGTTTATCAGTAAATATCTCCACTGAGATTAAGAAAAGCAGTAGCTTAATAAATTAAGTACTTCCTGGTATGGTTACTGTACTGCTAACTCCACAAAAGAATCTGGATTGTGGTGAGGGAACAGAGAAAAAAGCTCATTTAGGACCTGCAATTACGAAGGGGGTAGGCAGCTGTATATCAGGGAGTAAACCTTCTGAGAATAAAAACAGCTGGAGCTTGTTAAGGTAATTACACAGGGGAAAGGATAATGTACTGGGAACTCCTCAGAAGAATCTGATTTGTGGTGACGGAAGAGAGATAAAAGCTCATTTAGGAACGACATGAACATGCTGCGTAGGTAGCTGTTTATCAGTAAATATCTCCACTGAGATTAAGAAAAGCAGTAGCTTAATAAATTAAGTACTTCCTGGTATAGTTACTATACTGGTAACTCCCCAAAAGAATCTGGATTGTGGTGAGGGAACAGAGAAAAAAGCTCATTTAGGACCTGCACTTACGAACGGGGTACGCAGCAGTATATCATGGAGTAAACCTTCTGAGAATAAAAACAGCTGGAGCTTGTTAAGGTAATTACACAGGGGAAAGGATAATGTACTGGGAACTCCTCAGAAGAATCTGCTTTGTGGTGAGGGGAGAGAGATAAAAGCTCATTTAGGAACGACATGAACATGCTGCGTAGGTAGCTGTTTATCAGTAAATATCTCCAGTGAGATTAAGAAAAGCAGTAGCTTAATAAATTAAGTACTTCCTGGTATGGTTACTGTACTGGTTACTCCCCAAAAGTATCTGGATTGTGGTGAGGGAACAGAGAAAAAAGCTCATTTAGGACCTGCACTTACGAAGGGGGTAGGCAGCTGTATATCAGGGAGTAAACCTTCTGAGAATAAAAACAGCTGGAGCTTGTTAAGGTAATTACACAGGGGAAAGGATAATGTACTGGGAACTCCTCAGAAGAATCTGATTTGTGGTGAGGGGAGAGAGATAAAAGCTCATTTAGGAACGACATGAACATGCTGCGTAGGTAGATGTTTATCAGTAAATATCTCCACTGAGATTAAGAAAAGCAGTAGCTTAATAAATTAAGTACTCCCTGGTATGGTTACTGTACTGGTACCTCCCCAAAAGAATCTGGATTTTGGTGAGGGAACAGAGAAAAAAGCTCATTTAGGACCTGCACTTACGAAGGGGGTAGGCAGCTGTATATCAGTGAGTAAACCTTCTGAGAATAAAAACAGCTGGAGCTTGTTAAGGTAATTACACACGGGAAAGGATAATGTACTGGGAACTCCTCAGAAGAATCTGATTTGTGGTGAGGCGAGAGAGATAAAAGCTCATTTAGGAACGACATGAACATGCTGCATACGTAGCTGTTTATCAGTAAATATCTCCACTGACATTAAGAAAAGCAGTAGCTTAATAAATTAAGTACTTCCTGGTATGGTTACTGTACTGGTAACTCCCAAAAGAATCTGGATTGTGGTGAGGGAACAGAGAAAAAAGCTCATTTAGGACCTGCACTTACGAAGGGGGTAGGCAGCTGTATATCAGGGAGTAAACCTTCTGAGAATAAAAACAGCTGGAACTTGTTAAGGTAATTACACAGGGGAAAGGATAAAGTACTGGGAACTCCTCAGAAGAATCTGATTCGTGGTGAGGGGAGAGAGATAAAAGCTCATTTAGGAACGACATGAACATGCTGTGTTGGTAGCTGTTTATCAGTAAATATCTCCACTGAGATTAAGAAAAGCAGTAGCTTAATAAATTAAGTACTTCCTGGTATGGTTACTGTACTGGAAACTCCCCAAACAATCTGGATTGTGGTGAGGGAACAGAGAAAAAAGCTCATTTAGGACCTGCACTTACGAAGGGGTAGGCAGCTGTATATCAGGGAGTAAACCTTCTGAGAATTAAAACAGCTGGAGCTTGATAAGGTAATTACACAGGGGAAAGGATAATGTACTGGGAACTCCTCAGAAGAATCTGAATTGTGGTGAGGGGAGAGAGATAAAAGCTGATTTAGGAACGACATGAACATGCTGCGTAGGTAGCTGTTTATCAGTAAATATCTCCACTGAGATTAAGAAAAGCAGTAGCTTAATAAATTAAGTACTTCCTGGTATGGTTACTGTCCTGGAAACTCCCCAAAAGAATCTGGATTGTGGTGAGGGAACAGAGAAAAAAGCTCATTTAGGACCTGCACTTACGAAGGGTTAGGCAGCTGTATATCAGGGAGTAAACCTTCTGAGAATAAAAACAGCTGGAGCTTGTTAAGTTAATTACACAGGGGAAAGGATAATGTACTGGGAACTCCTCAGAAGAATCTGATTTGTGGTGAGGGGAGAGAGATAAAAGCTCATTTAGGAACGACATGAACGTGCTGCGTTTGTAGCTGTTTATCAGTAAATATCTCCACTGAGATTAAGAAAAGCAGTAGCTTAATAAATTAAGTACTTCCTGGTATGGTTACTGTAGTGGTAACTCCCCAAAAGAATCTGGATTGTGGTGAAGGAACAGAGAAAAAAACCTCATTTAGGACCTGCACCTACGAAGGGGTAGGCAGCTGTATATCAGGGAATAAACCTTCTGAGAATAAAAACAGCTGGAGCTTGTTAAGGTAATTACACATGGGAAATTATAAAGTACTGGGAACTCCTCAGACGAATCTGATTTGTGGTCGGGGGAGAGAGATAAAAGCTCATTTAGGAACGACATGAACATGCTGCATAGGTAGCAGTTTATCAGTAAATATCTCCACTGAGATTAAAAAAAGCAGTAGCTTAATAAATTAAGTACTTCCTGGTATGGTAACTGTACTGGTAACTCCCCAAAAGAATCTGGATTGTGGTGAGGGAACAGAGAAAAAAGCTCATTTAGGACCTGCACTTACGAAGGGGGTAGGCAGCTGTATATCAGGGAGTAAACCTTCTGAGAATAAAAACAGCTGGAGCTTGTTAAGGTAATTACACAGGGGAAAGGATAATGTACTGGGAACTCCTCAGAAGAATCTGATTTGTGGTGAGGGGAGAGGGATAAAAGCTCATTTAGGAACGACATGAACATGCTGCGTATGTAGCTGTTTATCTGTAAATATCTCCACTGAGATTAAGAAAAGCAGTAGCTTAATAAATTAAGTACTTCCTGGTATGGTTCCTGTACTGGTCACTCCCCAAAAGAATCTGGATTGTGGTGAGGGAACAGAGAAAAAAGCTCATTTAGGACCTGCACTTTCGAACGGGGTAGGCAGCTGTATATCAGGGAGTAAACCTTCTGAGAATAAAAACAGCTGGAGCTTGTTAAGGTAATTACACAGGGGAAAAGATGAAGTACTGGGAACTCCTCATAAGAATCTGATTTGTGGTGAGGGGAGAGAGATAAAAGCTCATTTAGGAACGACATGAACATGCTGCGTAGGTAGCTGTTTATCAGTAAATATCTCCACTGAGATTAAGAAAAGCAGTAGCTTAATAAATTAAGTACTTCCTGGTATGGTTACTGTACTGGTCACTCCCCAAAAGAATCTGGAATGTGGTGAGGGAACAGAGGAAAAAGCTCATATAGGACCTGCACGTACGAAGGGGGTAGGCAGCTGTATATCAGGGAGTAAACCTTCTGAGAATAAAAACAGCTGGAGCTTGTTAAGGTAATTACACAGGGGAAAGGATAATGTACTGGGAACTACTCAGAAGAATCTGATTTGTGGTGAGGGGAGAGAGATAAAAGCTCATTTAGGAACGACATGAACATGCTGCGTAGGTAGCTGTTTATCAGTAAATATCTCCACTGAGGTTAAGAAAAGCAGTAGCTTAATAAATTAAGTAGTTCCTGGTATGATTACTGTACTGGTAACTCCCCAAAAGAATCTGGATTGTGGTGAGGGAACAGAGAAAAAAGCTCATTTAGGACCTGCACTTACGAAGGGGGTAGGCAGCTGTATATCAGGGAGTAAACCTTCTGAGATTAAAAACAGCTGGAGCTTGTTAAGGTAATTACACAGCGGAAAGGATAATGTTCTGGGAACTCCTGAGAAGAATCTGATTTGAGGTGAGGGAGAGAGATAAAAGTTCATTTAGGAACGACATGAACATGCTGCGTAGGTAGCTGTTTATCAGTAAATATCACCTCTGAGATTAAGAAAAGCAGTAGCTTAATAAATTAAGTACTTCCTGGTATGGTTACTGTACTGGTAACTCCCCAAAAGAATCTGGATTGTGGTGAGGGAACAGAGAAAAAAGCTCATTTAGGACCTGCACTTACGAAGGGGGTAGGCAGCTGTATATCAGGGAGTAAACCTTCTGAGAATAAAAACAGCTGGAGCTTGTTAAGGTAATTACACAGGGGAAAGGATAATGTACTGGGAACTCCTCAGAAGAATCTGATTTGTGGTGAGCGGAGAGAGATTAAAGCTCATTTAGGAACGACATGAACATGCTGCGTAGGTAGCTGTTTATCAGTAAATATCTCCACTGAAATTAAGAAAAGCAGTAGCTTAATAAATTAAGTACTTCCTGGTATGGTTACTGTACTGGTAACTCCCCAAAAGAATCTGGATTGTGGTGAGGGAACAGAGAAAAAAGCTCATTTAGGACCTGCACTTACGAAGGGTTAGGCAGCTGTATATCAGGGAGTAAACCTTCTGAGAATAAAAACAGCTGGAGCTTGTTAAGTTAATTACACAGGGGAAAGGATAATGTACTGGGAACTCCTCAGAAGAATCTGATTTGTGGTGAGGGGAGAGAGATAAAAGCTCATTTAGGAACGACATGAACGTGCTGCGTTTGTAGCTGTTTATCAGTAAATATCTCCACTGAGATTAAGAAAAGCAGTAGCTTAATAAATTAAGTACTTCCTGGTATGGTTACTGTAGTGGTAACTCCCCAAAAGAATCTGGATTGTGGTGAAGGAACAGAGAAAAAAACCTCATTTAGGACCTGCACTTACGAAGGGGTAGGCAGCTGTATATCAGGGAATAAACCTTCTGAGAATAAAAACAGCTGGAGCTTGTTAAGGTAATTACACATGGGAAATTATAAAGTACTGGGAACTCCTCAGACGAATCTGATTTGTGGTCGGGGGAGAGAGATAAAAGCTCATTTAGGAACGACATGAACATGCTGCATAGGTAGCAGTTTATCAGTAAATATCTCCACTGAGATTAAAAAAAGCAGTAGCTTAATAAATTAAGTACTTCCTGGTATGGTAACTGTACTGGTAACTCCCCAAAAGAATCTGGATTGTGGTGAGGGAACAGAGAAAAAAGCTCATTTAGGACCTGCACTTACGAAGGGGGTAGGCAGCTGTATATCAGGGAGTAAACCTTCTGAGAATAAAAACAGCTGGAGCTTGTTAAGGTAATTACACAGGGGAAAGGATAATGTACTGGGAACTCCTCAGAAGAATCTGATTTGTGGTGAGGGGAGAGGGATAAAAGCTCATTTAGGAACGACATGAACATGCTGCGTATGTAGCTGTTTATCTGTAAATATCTCCACTGAGATTAAGAAAAGCAGTAGCTTAATAAATTAAGTACTTCCTGGTATGGTTCCTGTACTGGTCACTCCCCAAAAGAATCTGGATTGTGGTGAGGGAACAGAGAAAAAAGCTCATTTAGGACCTGCACTTTCGAACGGGGTAGGCAGCTGTATATCAGGGAGTAAACCTTCTGAGAATAAAAACAGCTGGAGCTTGTTAAGGTAATTACACAGGGGAAAAGATGAAGTACTGGGAACTCCTCATAAGAATCTGATTTGTGGTGAGGGGAGAGAGATAAAAGCTCATTTAGGAACGACATGAACATGCTGCGTAGGTAGCTGTTTATCAGTAAATATCTCCACTGAGATTAAGAAAAGCAGTAGCTTAATAAATTAAGTACTTCCTGGTATGGTTACTGTACTGGTCACTCCCCAAAAGAATCTGGAATGTGGTGAGGGAACAGAGGAAAAAGCTCATATAGGACCTGCACGTACGAAGGGGGTAGGCAGCTGTATATCAGGGAGTAAACCTTCTGAGAATAAAAACAGCTGGAGCTTGTTAAGGTAATTACACAGGGGAAAGGATAATGTACTGGGAACTACTCAGAAGAATCTGATTTGTGGTGAGGGGAGAGAGATAAAAGCTCATTTAGGAACGACATGAACATGCTGCGTAGGTAGCTGTTTATCAGTAAATATCTCCACTGAGGTTAAGAAAAGCAGTAGCTTAATAAATTAAGTAGTTCCTGGTATGATTACTGTACTGGTAACTCCCCAAAAGAATCTGGATTGTGGTGAGGGAACAGAGAAAAAAGCTCATTTAGGACCTGCACTTACGAAGGGGGTAGGCAGCTGTATATCAGGGAGTAAACCTTCTGAGATTAAAAACAGCTGGAGCTTGTTAAGGTAATTACACAGCGGAAAGGATAATGTTCTGGGAACTCCTGAGAAGAATCTGATTTGAGGTGAGGGAGAGAGATAAAAGTTCATTTAGGAACGACATGAACATGCTGCGTAGGTAGCTGTTTATCAGTAAATATCACCTCTGAGATTAAGAAAAGCAGTAGCTTAATAAATTAAGTACTTCCTGGTATGGTTACTGTACTGGTAACTCCCCAAAAGAATCTGGATTGTGGTGAGGGAACAGAGAAAAAAGCTCATTTAGGACCTGCACTTACGAAGGGGGTAGGCAGCTGTATATCAGGGAGTAAACCTTCTGAGAATAAAAACAGCTGGAGCTTGTTAAGGTAATTACACAGGGGAAAGGATAATGTACTGGGAACTCCTCAGAAGAATCTGATTTGTGGTGAGCGGAGAGAGATTAAAGCTCATTTAGGAACGACATGAACATGCTGCGTAGGTAGCTGTTTATCAGTAAATATCTCCACTGAAATTAAGAAAAGCAGTAGCTTAATAAATTAAGTACTTCCTGGTATGGTTACTGTACTGGTAACTCCCCAAAAGAACCTGGATTGTGGTGAGGGAACAGAGAAAAAAGCTCATTTAGGACCTGCACTTACGAAGGGGGTAGGCAGGTGTATATCAGGGAGTAAACCTTCTGAGAATAAAAACAGCTGGAGCTTGTTAAGGTAATTACTCAAGGGAAAGAATAATGTACTGGGAACACCTCAGAAGAATCTGATTCGTGGTGAGGGGAGAGAGATAAAAGCTCAATTAGGAACGACATGAACATGCTGCGTAGGTAGCTGTTTATCAGTAAATATCTCCACTGAGATTAAGAAAAGCAGTAGCTTAATAAATTAAGTACTTCCTGGTATGGTTACTGTACTGGTAACTCCCCAAAAGAATCTGGTTTGTGGTGAGGGAACAGAGAAAAAAGCTCATTTAGGACCTGCACTTACGAAGGGGGTAGGCAGCTGTATATCAGGGAGTAAACCTTCTGAGAATAAAAACAGCTGGAGCTTGTTAACGTAATTACACAGGGGAAAGGATAATGTACTGGGAACTCCTCAGAAGAATCTGATTGGTGAGGGGAGAGAGATAAATGCTCCTTTAGAAACGACATGAACATGCTGCGTAGGAAGCTGTTTATCAGTAAATATCTCCACAGAGTTTAAGAAAAGCAGTAGCTTAATAAATTAAGTACTTCCTGGTATGGTTACTGTACTGGTAACTCCCCAAAAGAATGTGGATTGTTGTGAGGGAACAGAGAAAAAAGCTCATTTAGGACCTGCACTTACGAAGGGGGTAGGCAGCTGTATATCAGGGATTAAACCTTCTGAGAATAAAAACAGCTGGAGCTTGTTAAGGTAATTACACAGGGGAAAGGATAATGTACTGGGAACTCCTCAGAAGAATCTGATTTTTGGTGAGGGGGAGAGCGATAAAAGCTCATTTAGGAACGACATGAACATGCTGCGTAGGTAGCTGTTTATAAGTAAATATCTCCACTGAGATTAAGAAAAGCAGTAGCTTCATAAATTAAGTACTTCCTGGTATGGTTACTGTACTGGTAACTCCCCAAAAGAATCTGGATTGTGGTGAGGTAACAGAGAAATAAGCTCATTTAGGACCTGCACTTACGAAGGGGGTAGGCAGCAGTATATCAGGGAGTAAACCTTCTGAGAATAAAAACAGCTGGAGCTTGTTAAGGTAATTACACAGGGGAAAGGATAATGTACTGGGAACTCCTCAGAAGAATCTGATTTGTGGTGAGGGGAGAGAGATAAAAGCTCATTTAGGAAAGACATGAACATGCTGCGTAGGTAGCTGTTTATCAGTAAATATCTCCACTGAGATTAAGAAAAGCAGTAGCTTAATAAATTAAGTACTTCCTGGTATTGTTACTGTACTGGTAACATCCCAAAAGAATCTGGACTGTGGTGAGGGAACAGACAAAAAAGCTCATTTAGGACCTGCACTTACGAAGGGGGTAGGCAGCTGTATATCAGGGAGTAAACCTTCTGAGAATAAAAACAGCTGGAGCTTGTTAAGGTAATTACACGGGGGAAAGGATAATGTACTGGGAACTCCTCAGAAGAATCTGATTTGTGGTGAGGGGAGAGAGATAATGCTCATTTAGGAACGACATGTACATGCTGTATAGGTAGCTGTTTATCAGTAAATATCTCCACTGAGATTAAGAAAAGCAGTAGCTTAATAAATTAAATACTTCCTGGTATGGTTACTGTACTAGTAACTCCCCAAAAGAATCTGGATTGTGGTGAGGGAACAGAGAAAAAAGCTCATTTAGGACCGGCACTTACGAAGGGGGTAGTTAGCTGTATATCAGGGAGTAAACCTTCTGAGAATAAAAACAGCTGGAGCTTGTTAAGTTAATTACACAGGGGAAAGGATAATGTACTGGGAACTCCTCAGAAGAATCTGATTTGTGGTGAGGGGAGAGAGATAAAAGCTCATTTAGGAACGACATTAACATGCTGCGTACGTAGCTGTTTATCAGTAAATATCTCCACTGAGATTAAGAAAAGCAGTAGCTTAATAAATTCAGTACTTCCTGGTTTGGTTACTGTACTGGTAACTCCCCAAAAGAATCTGGATTGTTTTGAGGGAACAGAGAAAAAAGCTCATTTAGGACCTACACTTACGAAAGGGGTAGGCAGCCGTATATCAGGGAGTAAACCTTCTGAGAATAAAAACAGCTGGAGCTTGTTAAGGTAATTACACATGGGAAATTATAAAGTACTGGGAACTCCTCAGACGAATCTGATTTGTGGTCGGGGGAGAGAGATAAAAGCTCATTTAGGAACGACATGAACATGCTGCATAGGTAGCAGTTTATCAGTAAATATCTCCACTGAGATTAAAAAAAGCAGTAGCTTAATAAATTAAGTACTTCCTGGTATGGTAACTGTACTGGTAACTCCCCAAAAGAATCTGGATTGTGGTGAGGGAACAGAGAAAAAAGCTCATTTAGGACCTGCACTTACGAAGGGGGTAGGCAGCTGTATATCAGGGAGTAAACCTTCTGAGAATAAAAACAGCTGGAGCTTGTTAAGGTAATTACACAGGGGAAAGGATAATGTACTGGGAACTCCTCAGAAGAATCTGATTTGTGGTGAGGGGAGAGGGATAAAAGCTCATTTAGGAACGACATGAACATGCTGCGTATGTAGCTGTTTATCTGTAAATATCTCCACTGAGATTAAGAAAAGCAGTAGCTTAATAAATTAAGTACTTCCTGGTATGGTTCCTGTACTGGTCACTCCCCAAAAGAATCTGGATTGTGGTGAGGGAACAGAGAAAAAAGCTCATTTAGGACCTGCACTTTCGAACGGGGTAGGCAGCTGTATATCAGGGAGTAAACCTTCTGAGAATAAAAACAGCTGGAGCTTGTTAAGGTAATTACACAGGGGAAAAGATGAAGTACTGGGAACTCCTCATAAGAATCTGATTTGTGGTGAGGGGAGAGAGATAAAAGCTCATTTAGGAACGACATGAACATGCTGCGTAGGTAGCTGTTTATCAGTAAATATCTCCACTGAGATTAAGAAAAGCAGTAGCTTAATAAATTAAGTACTTCCTGGTATGGTTACTGTACTGGTCACTCCCCAAAAGAATCTGGAATGTGGTGAGGGAACAGAGGAAAAAGCTCATATAGGACCTGCACGTACGAAGGGGGTAGGCAGCTGTATATCAGGGAGTAAACCTTCTGAGAATAAAAACAGCTGGAGCTTGTTAAGGTAATTACACAGGGGAAAGGATAATGTACTGGGAACTACTCAGAAGAATCTGATTTGTGGTGAGGGGAGAGAGATAAAAGCTCATTTAGGAACGACATGAACATGCTGCGTAGGTAGCTGTTTATCAGTAAATATCTCCACTGAGGTTAAGAAAAGCAGTAGCTTAATAAATTAAGTAGTTCCTGGTATGATTACTGTACTGGTAACTCCCCAAAAGAATCTGGATTGTGGTGAGGGAACAGAGAAAAAAGCTCATTTAGGACCTGCACTTACGAAGGGGGTAGGCAGCTGTATATCAGGGAGTAAACCTTCTGAGATTAAAAACAGCTGGAGCTTGTTAAGGTAATTACACAGCGGAAAGGATAATGTTCTGGGAACTCCTGAGAAGAATCTGATTTGAGGTGAGGGAGAGAGATAAAAGTTCATTTAGGAACGACATGAACATGCTGCGTAGGTAGCTGTTTATCAGTAAATATCACCTCTGAGATTAAGAAAAGCAGTAGCTTAATAAATTAAGTACTTCCTGGTATGGTTACTGTACTGGTAACTCCCCAAAAGAATCTGGATTGTGGTGAGGGAACAGAGAAAAAAGCTCATTTAGGACCTGCACTTACGAAGGGGGTAGGCAGCTGTATATCAGGGAGTAAACCTTCTGAGAATAAAAACAGCTGGAGCTTGTTAAGGTAATTACACAGGGGAAAGGATAATGTACTGGGAACTCCTCAGAAGAATCTGATTTGTGGTGAGCGGAGAGAGATTAAAGCTCATTTAGGAACGACATGAACATGCTGCGTAGGTAGCTGTTTATCAGTAAATATCTCCACTGAAATTAAGAAAAGCAGTAGCTTAATAAATTAAGTACTTCCTGGTATGGTTACTGTACTGGTAACTCCCCAAAAGAATCTGGATTGTGGTGAGGGAACAGAGAAAAAAGCTCATTTAGGACCTGCACTTACGAAGGGTTAGGCAGCTGTATATCAGGGAGTAAACCTTCTGAGAATAAAAACAGCTGGAGCTTGTTAAGTTAATTACACAGGGGAAAGGATAATGTACTGGGAACTCCTCAGAAGAATCTGATTTGTGGTGAGGGGAGAGAGATAAAAGCTCATTTAGGAACGACATGAACGTGCTGCGTTTGTAGCTGTTTATCAGTAAATATCTCCACTGAGATTAAGAAAAGCAGTAGCTTAATAAATTAAGTACTTCCTGGTATGGTTACTGTAGTGGTAACTCCCCAAAAGAATCTGGATTGTGGTGAAGGAACAGAGAAAAAAACCTCATTTAGGACCTGCACTTACGAAGGGGTAGGCAGCTGTATATCAGGGAATAAACCTTCTGAGAATAAAAACAGCTGGAGCTTGTTAAGGTAATTACACATGGGAAATTATAAAGTACTGGGAACTCCTCAGACGAATCTGATTTGTGGTCGGGGGAGAGAGATAAAAGCTCATTTAGGAACGACATGAACATGCTGCATAGGTAGCAGTTTATCAGTAAATATCTCCACTGAGATTAAAAAAAGCAGTAGCTTAATAAATTAAGTACTTCCTGGTATGGTAACTGTACTGGTAACTCCCCAAAAGAATCTGGATTGTGGTGAGGGAACAGAGAAAAAAGCTCATTTAGGACCTGCACTTACGAAGGGGGTAGGCAGCTGTATATCAGGGAGTAAACCTTCTGAGAATAAAAACAGCTGGAGCTTGTTAAGGTAATTACACAGGGGAAAGGATAATGTACTGGGAACTCCTCAGAAGAATCTGATTTGTGGTGAGGGGAGAGGGATAAAAGCTCATTTAGGAACGACATGAACATGCTGCGTATGTAGCTGTTTATCTGTAAATATCTCCACTGAGATTAAGAAAAGCAGTAGCTTAATAAATTAAGTACTTCCTGGTATGGTTCCTGTACTGGTCACTCCCCAAAAGAATCTGGATTGTGGTGAGGGAACAGAGAAAAAAGCTCATTTAGGACCTGCACTTTCGAACGGGGTAGGCAGCTGTATATCAGGGAGTAAACCTTCTGAGAATAAAAACAGCTGGAGCTTGTTAAGGTAATTACACAGGGGAAAAGATGAAGTACTGGGAACTCCTCATAAGAATCTGATTTGTGGTGAGGGGAGAGAGATAAAAGCTCATTTAGGAACGACATGAACATGCTGCGTAGGTAGCTGTTTATCAGTAAATATCTCCACTGAGATTAAGAAAAGCAGTAGCTTAATAAATTAAGTACTTCCTGGTATGGTTACTGTACTGGTCACTCCCCAAAAGAATCTGGAATGTGGTGAGGGAACAGAGGAAAAAGCTCATATAGGACCTGCACGTACGAAGGGGGTAGGCAGCTGTATATCAGGGAGTAAACCTTCTGAGAATAAAAACAGCTGGAGCTTGTTAAGGTAATTACACAGGGGAAAGGATAATGTACTGGGAACTACTCAGAAGAATCTGATTTGTGGTGAGGGGAGAGAGATAAAAGCTCATTTAGGAACGACATGAACATGCTGCGTAGGTAGCTGTTTATCAGTAAATATCTCCACTGAGGTTAAGAAAAGCAGTAGCTTAATAAATTAAGTAGTTCCTGGTATGATTACTGTACTGGTAACTCCCCAAAAGAATCTGGATTGTGGTGAGGGAACAGAGAAAAAAGCTCATTTAGGACCTGCACTTACGAAGGGGGTAGGCAGCTGTATATCAGGGAGTAAACCTTCTGAGATTAAAAACAGCTGGAGCTTGTTAAGGTAATTACACAGCGGAAAGGATAATGTTCTGGGAACTCCTGAGAAGAATCTGATTTGAGGTGAGGGAGAGAGATAAAAGTTCATTTAGGAACGACATGAACATGCTGCGTAGGTAGCTGTTTATCAGTAAATATCACCTCTGAGATTAAGAAAAGCAGTAGCTTAATAAATTTAGTACTTCCTGGTATGGTTACTGTACTGGTAACTCCCCAAAAGAATCTGGATTGTGGTGAGGGAACAGAGAAAAAAGCTCATTTAGGACCTGCACTTACGAAGGGGGTAGGCAGCTGTATATCAGGGAGTAAACCTTCTGAGAATAAAAACAGCTGGAGCTTGTTAAGGTAATTACACAGGGGAAAGGATAATGTACTGGGAACTCCTCAGAAGAATCTGATTTGTGGTGAGCGGAGAGAGATTAAAGCTCATTTAGGAACGACATGAACATGCTGCGTAGGTAGCTGTTTATCAGTAAATATCTCCACTGAAATTAAGAAAAGCAGTAGCTTAATAAATTAAGTACTTCCTGGTATGGTTACTGTACTGGTAACTCCCCAAAAGAACCTGGATTGTGGTGAGGGAACAGAGAAAAAAGCTCATTTAGGACCTGCACTTACGAAGGGGGTAGGCAGGTGTATATCAGGGAGTAAACCTTCTGAGAATAAAAACAGCTGGAGCTTGTTAAGGTAATTACACAAGGGAAAGAATAATGTACTGGGAACACCTCAGAAGAATCTGATTCGTGGTGAGGGGAGAGAGATAAAAGCTCAAATAGGAACGACATGAACATGCTGCGTAGGTAGCTGTTTATCAGTAAATATCTCCACTGAGATTAAGAAAAGCAGTAGCTTAATAAATTAAGTACTTCCTGGTATGGTTACTGTACTGGTAACTCCCCAAAAGAATCTGGTTTGTGGTGAGGGAACAGAGAAAAAAGCTCATTTAGGACCTGCACTTACGAAGGGGGTAGGCAGCTGTATATCAGGGAGTAAACCTTCTGAGAATAAAAACAGCTGGAGCTTGTTAACGTAATTACACAGGGGAAAGGATAATGTACTGGGAACTCCTCAGAAGAATCTGATTGGTGAGGGGAGAGAGATAAATGCTCCTTTAGAAACGACATGAACATGCTGCGTAGGAAGCTGTTTATCAGTAAATATCTCCACAGAGTTTAAGAAAAGCAGTAGCTTAATAAATTAAGTACTTCCTGGTATGGTTACTGTACTGGTAACTCCCCAAAAGAATGTGGATTGTTGTGAGGGAACAGAGAAAAAAGCTCATTTAGGACCTGCACTTACGAAGGGGGTAGGCAGCTGTATATCAGGGATTAAACCTTCTGAGAATAAAAACAGCTGGAGCTTGTTAAGGTAATTACACAGGGGAAAGGATAATGTACTGGGAACTCCTCAGAAGAATCTGATTTTTGGTGAGGGGAGAGCGATAAAAGCTCATTTAGGAACGACATGAACATGCTGCGTAGGTAGCTGTTTATAAGTAAATATCTCCACTGAGATTAAGAAAAGCAGTAGCTTCATAAATTAAGTACTTCCTGGTATGGTTACTGTACTGGTAACTCCCCAAAAGAATCTGGATTGTGGTGAGGTAACAGAGAAATAAGCTCATTTAGGACCTGCACTTACGAAGGGGGTAGGCAGCAGTATATCAGGGAGTAAACCTTCTGAGAATAAAAACAGCTGGAGCTTGTTAAGGTAATTACACAGGGGAAAGGATAATGTACTGGGAACTCCTCAGAAGAATCTGATTTGTGGTGAGGGGAGAGAGATAAAAGCTCATTTAGGAAAGACATGAACATGCTGCGTAGGTAGCTGTTTATCAGTAAATATCTCCACTGAGATTAAGAAAAGCAGTAGCTTAATAAATTAAGTACTTCCTGGTATTGTTACTGTACTGGTAACATCCCAAAAGAATCTGGACTGTGGTGAGGGAACAGACAAAAAAGCTCATTTAGGACCTGCACTTACGAAGGGGGTAGGCAGCTGTATATCAGGGAGTAAACCTTCTGAGAATAAAAACAGCTGGAGCTTGTTAAGGTAATTACACGGGGGAAAGGATAATGTACTGGGAACTCCTCAGAAGAATCTGATTTGTGGTGAGGGGAGAGAGATAATGCTCATTTAGGAACGACATGTACATGCTGTATAGGTAGCTGTTTATCAGTAAATATCTCCACTGAGATTAAGAAAAGCAGTAGCTTAATAAATTAAATACTTCCTGGTATGGTTACTGTACTAGTAACTCCCCAAAAGAATCTGGATTGTGGTGAGGGAACAGAGAAAAAAGCTCATTTAGGACCGGCACTTACGAAGGGGGTAGTTAGCTGTATATCAGGGAGTAAACCTTCTGAGAATAAAAACAGCTGGAGCTTGTTAAGTTAATTACACAGGGGAAAGGATAATGTACTGGGAACTCCTCAGAAGAATCTGATTTGTGGTGAGGGGAGAGAGATAAAAGCTCATTTAGGAACGACATTAACATGCTGCGTACGTAGCTGTTTATCAGTAAATATCTCCACTGAGATTAAGAAAAGCAGTAGCTTAATAAATTCAGTACTTCCTGGTTTGGTTACTGTACTGGTAACTCCCCAAAAGAATCTTTATTGTGGTGAGGGAACAGAGAAAAAAGCTCATTTAGGACCTGCACTTACGAAGGGGGTAGGCAGTTGTATATCAGGGAGTAAACCTTCTGAGAATAAAAACAGCTGGAGCTTGTTAAGGTAATTACACAGGGGAAAGGATAATGTACTGGGAACTCCTCAGAAGAATCTGATTTGTGGTGAGGGGAGAGAGATAAAAGCTCATTTAGGAACGACATGAACATGCTGCGTAGGTAGCTGTTTATCAGTAAATATCTCCACTGAAATTAAGAAAAGCAGTAGCTTAATAAATTAAGTACTTCCTGGTATGGTTACTGTACTGGTAACTCCCCAAAAGAATCTGAATGGTTTTGAGGGAACAGAGAAAAAAGCTCATTTAAGACCTGCACTGACGAAGGTGGTAGGCAGCTGTATATCAGGGAGTAAACCTTCTGATAATAAAAACAGCTGGAGCTTGTTAAGGTAATTACACAGGGGAAATTCAAAAGTACTGGGAACTCCTCAGAAGAATCTAATTTGTGGGGAGGGGAGAGATATAAAAGCTCATTTAGGAACGACATGAACATGCTGCGTAGGTAGCTGTTTATCAGTAAATATCTCCACTGAGATTAAGAAAAGCAGTAGCTTAATAAATTAAGTCCTTCCTGGTATGGTTACTGTACTGGTAACTCCCCAAAAGAATCTGGATTGTGGTGAGGGAACATAGAAAAAAGCTCATTTAGGACATGCACTTACGAAGTGGGTAGGCAGTTGTATATCAGGGAGTAAACCTTCTGAGAATAAAAACAGCTGGAGCTTGTTAAGGTAATTACACAGGGGAAATGATAATGTACTGGGAACAATACAGAAGAATCTGATTTGTGGTGAGGGGAGAGATAAAAGCTCATTTAGGAACGCCATGAACATGCTGCGTAGGTAGCTGTTTATCAGTAAATATCTCCACTGATTTTAAGAAAAGCAGTAGCTTAATAAATTGAGTCCTTCCTGGAATGGTTACTGTATTGGTAACTCCCCAAAAGAATCTGGATAATGGTGAAGGAACAGAGAAATAAGCTCATTTAGGACCTGCACTTACGAAGGGGGTAGGCAGCAGTATATGAGGGAGTAAACCTTCTGAGAATAAATACAGCTGGAGCTTGTTAAGGTAATTACACAGGGGAAAGGATAATGTACTGGGAACTCCTCAGAAGAATCTGATTTGTGGTGAGGGGAGAGAGATAAAAGCTCATTTAGGAAAGACATGAACATGCTGCGTAGGTAGCTGTTTATCAGTAAATATCTCCACTGAGATTAAGAAAAGCAGTAGCTTAATAAATTAAGTACTTCCTGGTATGGTTACTGTACTGGTAACATCCCAAAAGAATCTGGACTGTGGTGAGGGAACAGACAAAAAAGCTCATTTAGGACCTGCACTTAGGAGGGGGGTAGGCAGCTGTATATCAGGGAGTAAACCTTCTGAGAATAAAAACAGCTGGAGCTTGTTAAGGTAATTACACGGGGGAAAGGATAATGTACTGGGAACTCCTCAGAAGAATCTGATTTGTGGTGAGGGGAGAGAGGTAAAAGCTCATTTAGGAACGACATGTACATGCTGCATAGGTAGCTGTTTATCAGTAAATATCTCCACTGAGATTAAGAAAAGCAGTAGCTTAATAAATTAAATACTTCCTGGTATGGTTACTGTACTGGTAACTCCCCAAAAGAATCTGGATTGTGGTGAGGGAACAGAGAAAAAAGCTCATTTAGGACCTGCACTGACTAAGGGGGTAGGCAGGTGTATATCAGGGAGTAAACCTTCTGATAATAAAAACAGCTGGAGCTTGTTAAGGTAATTACACAGGGGAAATTATAAAGTACTGGGAACTCCTCAGAAGAATCTGATTTGTTTTCGGTGGAGAGAGATAAAAGCTCATTTAGGAACGACATGAACATGCTGCGTAGGTAGCTGTTTATCAGTAAATATCTCCACTGAGATTAAGAAAAGCAGTAGCTTAATAAATTAAGTACTTCCTGGTATGGTTACTGTACTGGTAACTCCCCAAAAGAATCTGGATTGTGGTGAGGGAACAGAGAAAAAAGCTCATTTAAGACCTGCACTGACGAAGGGGGTAGGCAGCTGTATATCAGGGAGTAAACCTTCTGATAATAAAAACAGCTGGAGCTTGTTAAGGTAATTACACAGGGGAAATTAAAAAGTACTGGGAACTCCTCAGAAGAATCTGATTTGTGGTCGGGGGAGAGAGATAAAAGCTCATTTAGGAACGACATGAACATGCTGAGTAGGTAGCTGTTTATCAGTAAATATCTCCACTGAGATTAAGAAAAGCAGTAGCTTAATAAATTACGTACTTCCTGGTATGGTTACTGTACTGGTAACTCCCCAAAAGAATCTGGATTGTGGTGAGGGAACAGAGAAAAAAGCTCATTTAGGACCTGCACTTACGAAGTGGGTAGGCAGCTGTATATCAGGGAGTAAACCTTCTGAGAATAAAAACAGCTGGAGCTTGTTAAGGTAATTACACAGGGGAAAGGATAATGTACTGGGAACTCCTCAGAAGAATCTGATTTGTGGTGATGGGAGAGAGATAAAAGCTCATTTAGGAAAGACATGAAAATGCTGCGTAGGTAGCTGTTTATCAGTAAATATCTCCACTGAGATTAAGAAAAGCAGTAGCTTAATAAATTAAATACTTCCTGGTATTGTTACTGTACTGGTAACATCCCAAAAGAATCTGGACTGTGGTGAGGGAACAGACAAAAAAGCTCATTTAGGACATGCACTTACGAAGGGGGTAGGCAGCTGTATATCAGGGAGTAAACCTTCTGAGAATAAAAACAGCTGGAGCTTGTTAAGGTAATTACACGGGGGAAAGGATAATGTACTGGGAACTCCTCAGAAGAATCTGATTTGTGGTGAGGGGAGAGAGGTAAAAGCTCATTTAGGAACGACATGTACATGCTGCATAGGTAGCTGTTTATCAGTAAATATCTCCACTGAGATTAAGAAAAGCAGTAGCTTAATAAATTAAATACTTCCTGGTATGGTTACTGTACTAGTAACTCCCCAAAAGAATCTGGATTGTGGTGAGGGAACAGAGAAAAAAGCTCATTTAGGACCGGCACTTACGAAGGGGGTAGTTAGCTGTATATCAGGGAGTAAACCTTCTGAGAATAAAAACAGCTGGAGCTTGTTAAGTTAATTACACAGGGGAAAGGATAATGTACTGGGAACTCCTCAGAAGAATCTGATTTGTGGTGAGGGGAGAGATATAAAAGCTCATTTAGAAACGACATTAACATGCTGCGTACGTAGCTGTTTATCAGTAAATATCTCCACTGAGATTAAGAAAAGCAGTAGCTTAATAAATTCAGTACTTCCTGGTTTGGTTACTGTACTGGTAACTCCCCAAAAGAATCTTTATTGTGGTGAGGGAACAGAGAAAAAAGCTCATTTAGGACCTGCACTTACGAAGGGGGTAGGCAGCTGTATATCAGGGAGTAAACCTTCTGAGAATAAAAACAGCTGGAGCTTGTTAAGGTAATTACACAGGGGAAAGGATAATGTAGTGGGAACTCCTCAGAAGAATCTGATTTGTGGTGAGGGGAGAGAGATAAAAGCTCATTTAGGAACGACATGAACATGCTGCGTAGGTAGCTGTTTATCAGTAAATATCTCCACTGAAATTAAGAAAAGCAGTAGCTTAATAAATTAAGTACTTCCTGGTATGGTTACTGTAGTGGTAACTCCCCAAACGAATCTGAATGGTTTTGAGGGAACAGAGAAAAAAGCTCATTTAAGACCTGCACTGACGAAGGTGGTAGGCAGCTGTATATCAGGGCGTAAACCTTCTGATAATAAAAACAGCTGGAGCTTGTTAAGGTAATTACACAGGGGAAATTCAAAAGTACTGGGAACTCCTCCTAAGAATCTAATTTGTGGGGAGGGGAGAGATATAAAAG
This sequence comes from Perognathus longimembris pacificus, assembly GCF_023159225.1. Lineage (NCBI taxonomy): Eukaryota > Metazoa > Chordata > Mammalia > Rodentia > Heteromyidae > Perognathus > Perognathus longimembris. Next base: position 12,405 of record NW_025957223.1, on the reverse strand, counting down.
CTCATTTAGGAACGACATGAACATGCTGCGTAGGTAGCTGTTTATCAGTAAATATCTCCACTGAGATTAAGAAAAGCAGTAGCTTAATAAATTAAGTCCTTCCTGGTATGGTTACTGTACTGGTAACTCCCCAAAAGAATCTGGATTGTGGTGAGGGAACAGAGAAAAAAGCTCATTTAGGACATGCACTTACGAAGTGGGTAGGCAGTTGTATATCAGGGAGTAAACCTTCTGAGAATAAAAACAGCTGGAGCTTGTTAAGGTAATTACACAGGGGAAATGATAATGTACTGGGAACAATACAGAAGAATCTGATTTGTGGTGAGGGGAGAGATAAAAGCTCATTTAGGAACGCCATGAACATGCTGCGTAGGTAGCTGTTTATCAGTAAATATCTCCACTGATTTTAAGAAAAGCAGTAGCTTAATAAATTGAGTCCTTCCTGGAATGGTTACTGTATTGGTAACTCCCCAAAAGAATCTGGATAATGGTGAAGGAACAGAGAAATAAGCTCATTTAGGACCTGCACTTACGAAGGGGGTAGGCAGCAGTATATGAGGGAGTAAACCTTCTGAGAATAAATACAGCTGGAGCTTGTTAAGGTAATTACACAGGGGAAAGGATAATGTACTGGGAACTCCTCAGAAGAATCTGATTTGTGGTGAGGGGAGAGAGATAAAAGCTCATTTAGGAAAGACATGAACATGCTGCGTAGGTAGCTGTTTATCAGTAAATATCTCCACTGAGATTAAGAAAAGCAGTAGCTTAATAAATTAAGTACTTCCTGGTATGGTTACTGTACTGGTAACATCCCCAAAGAATCTGGACTGTGGTGAGGGAACAGTCAAAAAAGGTCATTTAGGACCTGCACTTAGGAAGGGGGTAGGCAGCTGTATATCAGGGAGTAAACCTTCTGAGAATAAAAACAGCTGGAGCTTGTTAAGGTAATTACACGGGGGAAAGGATAATGTACTGGGAACTCCTCAGAAGAATCTGATTTGTGGTGAGGGGAGAGAGATAAAAGCTCATTTAGGAACGACATGTACATGCTGCATAGGTAGCTGTTTATCAGAAAATATCTCCACTGAGATTAAGAAAAGCAGTAGCTTAATAAATTAAATACTTCCTGGTATGGTTACTGTACTGGTAACTCCCCAAAAGAATCTGGATTGTGGTGAGGGAACAGAGAAAAAAGCTCATTTAGGACCTGCACTGACTAAGGGGGTAGGCAGGTGTATATCAGGGAGTAAACCTTCTGATAATAAAAACAGCTGGAGCTTGTTAAGGTAATTACACAGGGGAAATTATAAAGTACTGGGAACTCCTCAGAAGAATCTGATTTGTTTTCGGTGGAGAGAGATAAAAGCTCATTTAGGAACGACATGAACATGCTGCGTAGGTAGCTGTTTATCAGTAAATATCTCCACTGAGATTAAGAAAAGCAGTAGCTTAATAAATTAAGTACTTCCTGGTATGGTTACTGTACTGGTAACTCCCCAAAAGAATCTGGATTGTGGTGAGGGAACAGAGAAAAAAGCTCATTTAAGACCTGAACTGACGAAGGGGGTAGGCAGCTGTATATCAGGGAGTAAACCTTCTGATAATAAAAACAGCTGGAGCTTGTTAAGGTAATTACACAGGGGAAATTAAAAAGTACTGGGAACTCCTCAGAAGAATCTGATTTGTGGTCGGGGGAGAGAGATAAAAGCTCATTTAGGAACGACATGAACATGCTGCGTAGGTAGCTGTTTATCAGTAAATATCTCCACTGAGATTAAGAAAAGCAGTAGCTTAATAAATTACGTACTTCCTGGTATGGTTACTGTACTGGTAACTCCCCAAAAGAATCTGGATTGTGGTGAGGGAACAGAGAAAAAAGCTCATTTAGGACCTGCACTTACGAAGTGGGTAGGCAGCTGTATATCAGGGAGTAAACCTTCTGAGAATAAAAACAGCTGGAGCTTGTTAAGGTAATTACACAGGGGAAAGGATAATGTACTGGGAACTCCTCAGAAGAATCTGATTTGTGGTGAGGGGAGAGAGATAAAAGCTCATTTAGGAAAGACATGAACATGCTGCGTAGGTAGCTGTTTATCAGTAAATATCTCCACTGAGATTAAGAAAAGCAGTAGCTTAATAAATTAAGTACTTCCTGGTATTGTTACTGTACTGGTAACATCCCAAAAGAATCTGGACTGTGGTGAGGGAACAGACAAAAAAGCTCATTTAGGACCTGCAATTACGAAGGGGGTAGGCAGCTGTATATCAGGGAGTAAACCTTCTGAGAATAAAAACAGCTGGAGCTTGTTAAGGTAATTACACGGGGGAAAGGATAATGTACTGGGAACTCCTCAGAAGAATCTGATTTGTGGTGAGGGGAGAGAGGTAAAAGCTCATTTAGGAACGACATGTACATGCTGCATAGGTAGCTGTTTATCAGTAAATATCTCCACTGAGATTAAGAAAAGCAGTAGCTTAATAAATTAAATACTTCCTGGTATGGTTACTGTACTGGTAACTCCCCAAAAGAATCTGGATTGTGGTGAGGGAACAGAGAAAAAAGCTCATTTAGGACCTGCACTGACTAAGGGGGTAGGCAGGTGTATATCAGGGAGTAAACCTTCTGATAATAAAAACAGCTGGAGCTTGTTAAGGTAATTACACAGGGGAAATTAAAAAGTACTGGGAACTCCTCAGAAGAATCTGATTTGTTTTCGGTGGAGAGAGATAAAAGCTCATTTAGGAACGACATGAACATGCTGCGTAGGTAGCTGTTTATCAGTAAATATCTCCACTGAGATTAAGAAAAGCAGTAGCTTAATAAATTAAGTACTTCCTGGTATGGTTACTGTACTGGTAACTCCCCAAAAGAATCTGGATTGTGGTGAGGGAACAGAGAAAAAAGCTCATTTAAGACCTGCACTGACGAAGGGGGTAGGCAGCTGTATATCAGGGAGTAAACCTTCTGATAATAAAAACAGCTGGAGCTTGTTAAGGTAATTACACAGGGGAAATTAAAAAGTACTGGGAACTCCTCAGAAGAATCTGATTTGTGGTCGGGGGAGAGAGATAAAAGCTCATTTAGGAACGACATGAACATGCTGCGTAGGTAGCTGTTTATCAGTAAATATCTCCACTGAGATTAAGAAAAGCAGTAGCTTAATAAATTACGTACTTCCTGGTATGGTTACTGTACTGGTAACTCCCCAAAAGAATCTGGATTGTGGTGAGGGAACAGAGAAAAAAGCTCATTTAGGACCTGCACTTACGAAGTGGGTAGGCAGCTGTATATCAGGGAGTAAACCTTCTGAGAATAAAAACAGCTGGAGCTTGTTAAGGTAATTACACAGGGGAAAGGATAATGTACTGGGAACTCCTCAGAAGAAACTGATTTGTGGTGAGGGGAGAGAGATAAAAGCTCATTTAGGAAAGACATGAACATGCTGCGTAGGTAGCTGTTTATCAGTAAATATCTCCACTGAGATTAAGAAAAGCAGTAGCTTAATAAATTAAGTACTTCCTGGTATTGTTACTGTACTGGTAACATCCCAAAAGAATCTGGACTGTGGTGAGGGAACAGACAAAAAAGCTCATTTAGGACCTGCACTTACGAAGGGGGTAGGCAGCTGTATATCAGGGAGTAAACCTTCTGAGAATAAAAACAGCTGGAGCTTGTTAAGGTAATTACACGGGGGAAAGGATAATGTACTGGGAACTCCTCAGAAGAATCTGATATGTGGTGAGGGGAGAGAGGTAAAAGCTCATTTAGGAACGACATGTACATGCTGCATAGGTAGCTGTTTATCAGTAAATATCTCCACTGAGATTAAGAAAAGCAGTAGCTTAATAAATTAAATACTTCCTGGTATGGTTACTGTACTAGTAACTCCCCAAAAGAATCTGGATTGTGGTGAGGGAACAGAGAAAAAAGCTCATTTAAGACCGGCACTTACGAAGGGGGTAGTTAGCTGTATATCAGGGAGTAAACCTTCTGAGAATAAAAACAGCTGGAGCTTGTTAAGTTAATTACACAGGGGAAAGGATAATGTACTGGGAACTCCTCAGAAGAATCTGATTTGTGGTGAGGGGAGAGAGATAAAAGCTCATTTAGGAACGACATTAACATGCTGCGTACGTAGCTGTTTATCAGTAAATATCTCCACTGAGATTAAGAAAAGCAGTAGCTTAATAAATTCAGTACTTCCTGGTTTGGTTACTGTACTGGTAACTCCCCAAAAGAATCTTTATTGTGGTGAGGGAACAGAGAAAAAAGCTCATTTAGGACCTGCACTTACGAAGGGGGTAGGCAGCTGTATATCAGGGAGTAAACCTTCTGAGAATAAAAACAGCTGGAGCTTGTTAAGGTAATTACACAGGGGAAAGGATAATGTACTGGGAACTCCTCAGAAGAATCTGATTTGTGGTGAGGGGAGAGAGATAAAAGCTCATTTAGGAACGACATGAACATGCTGCGTAGGTAGCTGTTTATCAGTAAATATCTCCACTGAAATTAAGAAAAGCAGTAGCTTAATAAATTAAGTACTTCCTGGTATGGTTACTGTACTGGTAACTCCCCAAAAGAATCTGAATGGTTTTGAGAGAACAGAGAAAAAAGCTCATTTAAGACCTGCACTGACGAAGGTGGTAGGCAGCTGTATATCAGGGAGTAAACCTTCTGATAATAAAAACAGCTGGAGCTTGTTAAGGTAATTACACAGGGGAAATTCAAAAGTACTGGGAACTCCTCAGAAGAATCTAATTTGTGGGGAGGGGAGAGATATAAAAGCTCATTTAGGAACGACATGAACATGCTGCGTAGGTAGCTGTTTATCAGTAAATATCTCCACTGAGATTAAGAAAAGCAGTAGCTTAATAAATTAAGTCCTTCCTGGTATGGTTACTGTACTGGTAACTCCCCAAAAGAATCTGGATTGTGGTGAGGTAACAGAGAAAAAAGCTCATTTAGGACATGCACTTACGAAGTGGGTAGGCAGTTGTATATCAGGGAGTAAACCTTCTGAGAATAAAAACAGCTGGAGCTTGTTAAGGTAATTACACAGGGGAAATGATAATGTACTGGGAACAATACAGAAGAATCTGATTTGTGGTGAGGGGAGAGATAAAAGCTCATTTAGGAACGCCATGAACATGCTGCGTAGGTAGCTGTTTATCAGTAAATATCTCCACTGATTTTAAGAAAAGCAGTAGCTTAATAAATTGAGTCCTTCCTGGAATGGTTACTGTATTGGTAACTCCCCAAAAGAATCTGGATAATGGTGAAGGAACAGAGAAATAATCTCATTTAGGACCTGCACTTACGAAGGGGGTAGGCAGCAGTATATGAGGGAGTAAACCTTCTGAGAATAAATACAGCTGGAGATTGTTAAGGTAATTACACAGGGGAAAGGATAATGTACTGGGAACTCCTCAGAAGAATCTGATTTGTGGTGAGGGGAGAGAGATAAAAGCTCATTTAGGAAAGACATGAACATGCTGCGTAGGTAGCTGTTTATCAGTAAATATCTCCACTGAGATTAAGAAAAGCAGTAGCTTAATAAATTAAGTACTTCCTGGTATGGTTACTGTACTGGTAACATCCCAAAAGAATCTGGACTGTGGTGAGGGAACAGACAAAAAAGCTCATTTAGGACCTGCACTTAGGAAGGGGGTAGGCAGCTGTATATCAGGGAGTAAACCTTCTGAGAATAAAAACAGCTGGAGCTTGTTAAGGTAATTACACGGGGAAAGGATAATGTACTGGGAACTCTCAGAAGAATCTGATTTGTGGTGAGGGGAGAGAGATAAAAGCTCATTTAGGAACGACATGTACATGCTGCATAGGTAGCTGTTTATCAGTAAATATCTCCACTGAGATTAAGAAAAGCAGTAGCTTAATAAATTAAATACTTCCTGGTATGGTTACTGTACTGGTAACTCCCCAAAAGAATCTGGATTGTGGTGAGGGAACAGAGAAAAAAGCTCATTTAGGACCTGCACTGACTAAGGGGGTAGGCAGGTGTATATCAGGGAGTAAACCTTCTGATAATAAAAACAGCTGGAGCTTGTTAAGGTAATTACACAGGGGAAATTATAAAGTACTGGGAACTCCTCAGAAGAATCTGATTTGTTTTCGTTGGAGAGAGATAAAAGCTCATTTATGAACGACATGAACATGCTGCGTAGGTAGCTGTTTATCAGTAAATATCTCCACTGAGATTAAGAAAAGCAGTAGCTTAATAAATTAAGTACTTCCTGGTATGGTTACTGTACTGGTAACTCCCCAAAAGAATCTGGATTGTGGTGAGGGAACAGAGAAAAAAGCCCATTTAAGACCTGCACTGACGAAGGGGGGTAGGCAGCTGTATATCAGGGAGTAAACCTTCTGATAATAAAAACAGCTGGAGCTTGTTAAGGTAATTACACAGGGAAATTAAAAGTACTGGGAACTCCTCAGAAGAATCTGATTTGTGGTCGGGGGAGAGAGATAAAAGCTCATTTAGGAACGACATGAACATGCTGCGTAGGTAGCTGTTTATCAGTAAATATCTCCACTGAAATTAAGAAAAGCAGTAGCTTAATAAATTAAGTACTTCCTGGTATGGTTACTGTACTGGTAACTCCCCAAAAGAATCTGAATGGTTTTGAGAGAACAGAGAAAAAAGCTCATTTAAGACCTGCACTGACGAAGGTGGTAGGCAGCTGTATATCAGGGAGTAAACCTTCTGATAATAAAAACAGCTGGAGCTTGTTAAGGTAATTACACAGGGAAATTCAAAAGTACTGGGAACTCCTCAGAAGAATCTAATTTGTGGGGAGGGGAGAGATATAAAAGCTCATTTAGGAACGACATGAACATGCTGCGTAGGTTAGCTGTTTATCAGTAAATATCTCCACTGAGATTAAGAAAAGCAGTAGCTTAATAAATTAAGTCCTTCCTGGTATGGTTACTGTACTGGTAACTCCCCAAAAGAATCTGGATTGTGGTGAGGTAACAGAGAAAAAAGCTCATTTAGGACATGCACTTACGAAGTGGGTAGGCAGTTGTATATCAGGGAGTAAACCTTCTGAGAATAAAAACAGCTGGAGCTTGTTAAGGTAATTACACAGGGGAAATGATAATGTACTGGGAACAATACAGAAGAATCTGATTTGTGGTGAGGGGAGAGATAAAAGCTCATTTAGGAACGCCATGAACATGCTGCGTAGGTAGCTGTTTATCAGTAAATATCTCCACTGATTTTAAGAAAAGCAGTAGCTTAATAAATTGAGCCCTTCCTGGAATGGTTACTGTATTGGTAAACTCCCCAAAAGAATCTGGATAATGGGTGAAGGAACAGAGAAATAAGCTCATTTAGGACCTGCACTTACGAAGGGGGTAGGCAGCAGTATATGAGGGAGTAAACCTTCTGAGAATAAATACAGCTGGAGATTGTTAAGGTAATTACACAGGGGAAAGGATAATGTACTGGGAACTCCTCAGAAGAATCTGATTTGTGGTGAGGGGAGAGAGATAAAAGCTCATTTAGGAAAGACATGAACATGCTGCGTAGGTAGCTGTTTATCAGTAAATATCTCCACTGAGATTAAGAAAAGCAGTAGCTTAATAAATTAAGTACTTCCTGGTATGGTTACTGTACTGGTAACATCCCAAAAGAATCTGGACTGTGGTGAGGGAACAGACAAAAAAGCTCATTTAGGACCTGCACTTAGGAAGGGGGTAGGCAGCTGTATATCAGGGAGTAAACCTTCTGAGAATAAAAACAGCTGGAGCTTGTTAAGGTAATTAACACGGGGGAAAGGATAATGTACTGGAACTCCTCAGAAGAATCTGATTTGTGGTGAGGGGAGAGAGATAAAAGCTCATTTAGGAACGACATGTACATGCTGCATAGGTAGCTGTTTATCAGTAAATATCTCCACTGAGATTAAGAAAAGCAGTAGCTTAATAAATTAAATACTTCCTGGTATGGTTACTGTACTGGTAACTCCCCAAAAGAATCTGGATTGTGGTGAGGGAACAGAGAGAAAAAGCTCATTTAGGACCTGCACTGACTAAGGGTGGTAGGCAGGTGTATATCAGGGAGTAAACCTTCTGATAATAAAAACAGCTGGAGCTTGTTAAGGTAATTACACAGGGGAAATTATAAAGTACTGGGAACTCCTCAGAAGAATCTGATTTGTTTTCGTTGGAGAGAGATAAAAGCTCATTTATGAACGACATGTACATGCTGCGTAGGTAGCTGTTTATCAGTAAATATCTCCACTGAGATTAAGAAAAGCAGTAGCTTAATAAATTAAATACTTCCTGGTAAGGTTACTGTACTGGTAACTCCCCAAAAGAATCTGGATTGTGGTGAGGGAACAGAGAAAAAAGCCCATTTAAGACCTGCACTGACGAAGGGGGTAGGCAGCTGTATATCAGGGAAGTAAACCTTCTGATAATAAAAACAGCTGGAGCTTGTTAAGGTAATTACACAGGGGAAATAAAAAGTACTGGGAACTCCTCAGAAGAATCTGATTTTGTGGTCGGGGGAGAGAGATAAAAGCTCATTTAGGAAACGACATGAATATGCTGCGTAGGTAGCTGTTTATCAGTAAATATCTCCACTGAGATTAAGAAAAGCAGTAGCTTAATAAAATTACGTACTTCCTGGTATGGTTACTGTACTGGTAACTCCCCAAAAGAATCTGGATTGTGGTGAGGGAACAGAGGAAAAAAGCTCATTTAGGACCTGCACTTACGAAGTGGGTAGGCACCTGTATATCAGGGAGTAAACCTTCTGAGAATAAAAACAGCTGGAGCTTGTTAAGGTAATTACACAGGGGAAAGGATAATGTACTGGGAACTCCTCAGAAGAATCTGATTTGTGGTGAGGGGAGTGATATAAAAGCTCATTTAGGAACGACATGAACATGCTGCGTAGGTAGCTGTTTATCAGTAAATATCTCCACTGAGATTAAGAAAAGCAGTAGCTTAATAAATTAAGTCCTTCCTGGTATGGTTACTGTACTGGTAACTCCCCAAAAGAATCTGGATTGAGGTGAGGGAACAGAGAAAAAAGCTCATTTAGGACATGCACTTACGAAGTGGGTAGGCAGTTGTATATCAGGGAGTAAACCTTCTGAGAATAAAAACAGCTGGAGCCTTGTTAAGGTAATTACACAGGGGAAATGATAATGTACTGGGAACAAATTCAGAAGAATCTGATTTGTGGTGAGGGGAGAGATAAAAGCTCATTTTGGAACGCCATGAACATGCTGCGTAGGTAGCTGTTTATCAGTAAATATCACCATTGATTTTAAGAAAAGCAGTAGCTTAATAAATTGAGTACTTCCTGGAATGGTTACTGTATTGGTAACTCCCCAAAAGAATCTGGATAATGGTGAGGGAACAGAGAAAAAATCTCATTTAGGACCTGCACTTTCGAAGGGGGTAGGCAGCTGTATATCAGGGAGTAAACATTCTGAGAATAAAAACAGCTGGAGCTTGTATTAAGGTAATTACACATTGGAAAGGATAATGTCTGGGAACTCCTCAGATTAATCTGATTTGTGGTGAGGGGGAGAGAGATAAAAGCTCATTTAGGATCGACATGAACATGCTGCGTACGAGCTGTTTATCAGTAAATATCTCCACTGAGATTAAGAAAAGCAGTAGCTAATAAATTAAGTACTTCCTGGTATTGTTACTGTACTGGTAACATCCCAAAAGAATCTGGACTGTGGTGAGGGAACAGACAAAAAAGCTCATTTAGGACCTGCACTTACGAAGGGGGTAGGGCAGCTGTATATCAGGGAGTAAAACCTTCTGAGAATAAAAACAGCTGGAGCTTGTTAAGGTAATTACACGGGGGAAAGGATAATGTACTGGGAACTCCTCAGAAGAATCTGATATGTGGTGAGGGGAGAGAGGTAAAAGCTCATTTAGGAACGACATGTACATGCTGCATAGGTAGCTGTTTATCAGTTAAATATCTCCACTGAGATTAAGAAAAGCAACGTAGCTCTAATAAATTAAATACTTCCTGGTATGGTTACTGTACTAGTAACTCCCCAAAAGAATCTGGATTGTGGTGAGGAAACAGAGAAAAAAGCTCATTTAGGACCGGCACTTACGAAGGGGGGTAGTTAGCTGTATATCAGGGAGTAAACCTTCTGAGAATAAAAACAGCTGGAGCTTGTTAAGTTAATTACACAGGGGAAAGGATAATGTACTGGGAACTCCTCAGAAGAATCTGATTTGTGGTGAGGGGAGAGAGATAAAAGCTCATTTAGGAACGACATTAACATGCTGCGTACGTAGCTGTTTACCAGTAAATATCTCCACTGAGATTAAGAAAAGCAGTTGCTTAATAAATTCAGTACTTCCTGGTTGTGTTACTGTACTGGTAACTCCCCAAAAGAATCTTTATTGTGGTGAGGGAACAGAGAAAAAAGCTCATTTAGGACCTGCACTGACGAAGGGGGTAGGCAGCTGTATATCAGGGAGTAAACCTTCTGAGAATAAAAACAGCTGGAGCTTGTTAAGGTAATTACACAGGGGAAAGGATAATGTACTGGGAACTCCTCAGAAGAATCTGATTTGTGGTGAGGGGAGAGAGATAAAAGCTCTTTAGGAACGAACATGAACATGCTGCGTAGGTAGCTGTTTATCAGTAAATATCTCCACTGAAATTAAGAAAAGCAGTAGCTTAATAAATTAAGTACTTCCTGGTATGGTTACTGTACTGGTAACTCCCCAAAAGAATCTGAATGGTTTTGAGAGAACAGAGAAAAAGCTCATTAAGACCTGCACTGACGAAGGTGGTAGGCAGCTGTATATCAGGGAGTAAACCTTCTGATAATAAAAACAGCTGAGCTTGTTAAGGTAATTACACAGGGGAAATTCAAAAGTACTGGGAACTCCTCAGAAGAATCTAATTTGTGGGGAGGGGAGAGATATAAAAGCTCATTTAGGAACGACATGAACATGCTGCGTAGGTAGCTGTTTATCAGTAAATATCTCCACTGAGATTAAGAAAAGCAGTAGCTAAATAAATTAAGTCCTTCCTGGTATGGTTACTGTACTGGTAACTCCCCAAAAGAATCTGGATTGTGGTGAGGGAACAGAGAAAAAAGCTCATTTAGGACATGCACTTACGAAGTGGGTAGGCAGTTGTATATCAGGGAGTAAACCTTCTGAGAATAAAAACAGCTGGAGCTTGTTAAGGTAATTACACAGGGGAAATGATAATGTACTGGGAACAATACAGAAGAATCTGATTTGTGGTGAGGGGAGAGATAAAGCTCATTTAGGAACGCCATGAACATGCTGCGTAGGTAGCTGTTTATCAGTAAATATCTCCACTGATTTTAAGAAAAGCAGTAGCTTAATAAATTGAGTCCTTCCTGAATGGTTACTGTATTGGTAACTCCCCAAAAGAATCTGGATAATGGTGAAGGAACAGAGAAATAAGCTCATTTAGGACGTGCACTTACGAAGGGGGTAGGCAGCAGTATATGAGGGAGTAAACCTTCTGAGAATAAATACAGCTGGAGATTGTTAAGGTAATTACACAGGGGAAAGGATAATGTAACTGGAACTCCTCAGAAGAATCTGATTTGTGGTGAGGGAGAGAGATAAAAGCTAATTTAGGAAAGACATGAACATGCTGCGTAGGTAGCTGTTTATCAGTAAATATCTCCACTGAGATTAAGAAAAGCAGTAGCTTAATAAATTAAGTACTTCCTGGTATGGTTACTGTACAGGTAACATCCCAAAAGAATCTGGACTGTGGTGAGGGAACAGACAATAAAGCTCATTTAGGACCTGCACTTAGGAAGGGGGTAGGCAGCTGTATATCAGGGAGTAAACCTTCTGAGAATAAAAACAGCTGGAGCTTGTTAAGGTAATTACACGGGGGAAAGGATAATGTACTGGGAACTCCTCAGAAGAATCTGATTTGTGGTGAGGGGAGAGAGATAAAAGCTCATTTAGGAACGACATGTACATGCTGCATAGGTAGCTGTTTATCAGTAAATATCTCCACTGAGATTAAGAAAAGCAGTAGCTTAATAAATTAAATACTTCCAGGTATGGTTACTGTACTGGTAACTCCCCAAAAGAATCTGGATTGTGGTGAGGGAACAGAGAAAAAAGCTCATTTAGGACCTGCACTGACTAAGGGGGTAGGCAGGTGTATATCAGGGAGTAAACCTTCTGATAATAAAACAGCTGGAGCTTGTTAAGGTAATTACACAGGGGAAATTATAAAGTACTGGGAACTCCTCAGAAGAATCTGATTTGTTTTCGTTGGAGAGAGATAAAAGCTCATTTATGACGACATGAACATGCTGCGTAGGTAGCTGTTTATCAGTAAATATCTCCACTGAGATTAAGAAAAGCAGTAGCTTAATAAATTAAGT
>NW_025957222.1:0-32759 GCF_023159225.1 Perognathus longimembris pacificus | reverse complement strand
GATGCGTGTATGACTATGCATGTTTGTGTGTATGAATGAGTGTAACAACCGAGTGATTCCTTGCAACTACAGTAGGGAAGAATGTTAGCCAAACACTCATCAAATGTTGCACATGGGCCTGCCACTGCTATTGCCTCATTCTCACTAGACAAGACAAAGAAATTTCATCATGAGAGAGAAACAATGTTTCAAGGTTGTAAGTGTCTACAGATTATCTGAATTCATATCTGGAATAACTGGAATAATCCCCCTCAATCTTTTCAGAATACCAAACATGAATGCAATAACTTAATATTTGTCTGCAAATCCAACTGAGAAAGGTTATATGATGAATGAAAACTCCTTGTCTGGTCAAGAGGAACCAATTATTGTCCTGCTGCTGACTTCAGTCATGTTGTTGAAGAGTGGGATGCATAGACCAGGCCATGGTTCATTGTCCTCGCTGTTTATAGGTCTGTGGTGAAAAAGAACATCCTAAAGGGATAATGGAGAAGCCATTGGTCAAGATAAGATATTCATGTGGCCTTCAAGGACAAAATATTAGGAGATATATACACAGAAAGAGAGAGAGAGAAAGAGAGAGAGAGGAGATAAATGTGTGTTTCTATGTGGCTAGTCAAGAACATAAAATCTCCTCGTGGGCATATCTCCAGTCACAAAATTCTTTCCGTTAGGCCTAAACTTCTAGTTTCTACCACTTCCTACTAGTAGAGTACTTTGAGTTATAAATGTATGGAAATACAAATTCATATAGGAAATTGGGCTCTCATGCTTCATCATGAAGGTGAGATGAAGAGACATGAATTGGTAGGCAAAGGCAGGCACCAGTAGTGGTCAACAGGAAGAATGAGTAAAGCAAAACAAAGAAGGCCAGTTGAAAAGAAAGAGAAACATGGAAATTGACTTAGAGAGCACAGGGAAGCTGAAAGCAGAAGACAATAAATGCACTAAAACCAAATAGCACATAACAAAGAAGACAACACAAAACAGAAACCAGATGTTCAGCCATAATTTTAATTTCTCCCATGTAATCATTAGCAATAACACCTGGATAAACAACCATGCCTTTCATAGTCCAGCTGGACCTGCTCAACACCAACCCTACTGTCCCATGAGGCAAAGGCTTGACAAACTATCATTTAGCCTCTGTCTGATCTTAAATAACTTATCTGTCCTTGCCCCAGAAGTAGGAAGCTTCCTCCAGGCTTTAGTTGCACATTCATTAATTTGTCCATAAGCAATTTCTGGGCAATTAATTTGTTGTTGAACATCAGAATATCTACCTGCAACCACCAGCATGTCATAGGCTAGAGATATGTTGCTGCGGTTATTGTATTTTGCCACCTCATCAGACCTTTCCATCCATTCTGCAGTCTATAACAAATAATATCCCCCATTGAGGTAAGCCTGAGCAATTGTCTTCCAATCCTCTGGGCACAATATCTGGTGAGCCAAACTATCAATCAAGGATAACGTGAAAGGAGCAGTTGCCCCATATATCATAGTAGAACTCATAAATTCTTTCAATTCCTTAAAACGTGAAATACCATATTACCGGTTGCTTTCCTTTTCTAAGACAGGAAAAAGTTGGAAATACCCTCCCTCTTCTCCGTTGCAGTCAATATAGCCTTTTGACCTGCAGACATAGGTGGAGGAGTCTGAATTAGGAGCAGTGGGCATTTACTTTCCCCATTTATCACAGGCCTGGGCATGGCTTGGTGCCCAGGAGGGTCTTTGTCTTTGTTACACAGAGTGTCAAAAGACTAACACTGAATTTTTATACTTCTAACACTCTCACACTCTGATGGACAGCCCTGTTCCTCTGCAATTGATACACAGAAGGTTTGCTTATTGTTCTTCTCACACAATAATTTTATAGAAACAATTTCAATCTGGTGATCAGTATCCAGACTCTTTCTAATCATTTTCCAAACAGAAAATGTCAATGTTTTCCTCTAATTTTTATCTGTGTTTTTTTAATTCTTGGCTAAACTTTTGCCATACCCCAAGTCCACTGTTCCCTCCTCCAGGGACCAGGGGCAGAGATTCTGTACAACTTCCTCTAGCCCCTTTGAACTAATCTTACAGCTCTTTTTCCTCAGGATGGTCCTATGTGCCCTCAGAAACACTCGTGTTTCGCACTCATTTTACATCTCCTTCCTTTTTTCTTTTTCTTATTCTTTTTCTCTTTCTATTTCCTTCACTTCAGCCCACCCGCCCCCCACCACTGCTACTACACTTCTTGGTCCCTTTACCTGCTTGATTCTCTGTGGGAGAAGTCCTTCCGATGATTTCCTCTGGTTCCTGTTTGGGCAACAGTTGCCGTGCCACGCGTCAGCCACAGCGTGAACAAGGATTCCAAGTGGCAAGGGGATTGATGATGAAGGAGACACAGAGAGGCTGATGACACAACTCTGTTTATATCAGCAAACCCTTTAGTTTCATACATCTTCTATATTTCTCATAAGTTTGCATAAGTGTGTTATAGTTTGCAGGTGGTGGGTCTGCTGCACCCTCCATCCAAGCTAGTTTAGGTAGTTACTCTGGTTTTCAGGTAGGAGTTGGTTGTTCTCTGTAACTGGGTGTTGCTAGTCAGTCTGTTTGGGAACCGTGCTTTCTCCCAGTCTGTTTGCAGAGGTGCGTTTTCGGCTCGCTAGGAGCTTCTCTCTGCTTTTTATTTTATTTTATGTTTTAGAAACTCCTACATCCACCTAAGCTGCAGATCTGCAGGGGGGCAGGCGTACCTCTTGCTGTGTTTTTCATCCCAGTTATGATCTACCAGCTCACCAGTGTAAGACTGCCTGGCAAAATAACTGAAACAACAGCAATAAAGCTCAACACAAACTCACAACAGAGGAAGTTGACAGGGGAATTGCTCCAGAGCAGACTCCTGCTCATGTCCACAAAATTGCAGTGGCAGAGTTTGTTTCCCAGAGTGCTAAGCTATTGTTAGGAAGTTATGACCTCATTTTCCACTGGGTGACACAAGAGAGCCACAGAAAATAGCAATGCTTTTGCTGTGGTTTATGGTTGTTTTGTCCCTGAGACTCATTTCGGAGTAAGCACAAAAACAAGCATAAGGAGAGCTGTGGCTCAAGTGGGAGAGCATTAGCCTTCAGCACAAAAGTTCAGAAACAGCACACAGATGTTGAGTTCAAGCCCCAAGTCTGCCATATGTACACAAAAAAAGATCACAAATAAATATCAGGATGCATTTTAGTGGATAGAAAAATGGCATGGTGATTTATACAAATTTATTAACTGCTACTTTATACAAAATTTCTTTAAACTCAGTGCCTCTGGATAAGCATCTTGATAACTCCATCCTTTAGGATGCAGTTTGAAATTTTAAACATGTGTGATCTCCAGTTTTTCTAACTGTCTCTAACCAGGACACATACTTACAGCAAAATACTCTATCTCCTCCATTAACTTAACAAGTGTAGCCAAGAACCACGAGGAAATGAACAAGGCTGAGAAAAAGCAAATTTTCAAGTATTGTTTGTAAGCATCATAAATACGTGAGTCATATGCCACCACACCACTGTATGAGTCAATGTCTCACAAACCATTTCCCAGGTTGTCTTCCACTTTTTTCTTGATCAAAATGGAGTTTGGGGACTGGTATATGGCCTAGTGGCAAGAGTGCTTGCCTTGTATACATGAGGCCCTGGGGTCGATTCCTCAGCACCACATATACAGAAAATGGCCAGAAGGGGCGCTATGGCTCAAGTGGCAGAGTGCTAGCCTTGAGCAAAAAGAAGCCAGGTGCAGTGCTCAGGCCCTGCGTTCACAGACTACTACTGGCCAAAAAAAAAAAAAAAAAAACAACTAAAATGGAGTTGTGCTCATACTAGCAATTATAGAAGGCATGTTTCATGTATAATATTTGCAAGTTTGATCAGGATTTTGAAATGAAAATTACACCATAAATTTATTTCATTTAATACGTTAGCTGATTTAGAGAAGACCTTTAGATAAAACATTTAGTAATAGTAGTAAAGCCAGCATCTCTCAAAGAATATTTGATCAATAGATCATCAACCATTGTTTGATCAAATCAAGGCCAAATTTCCTCGGTAAGGGATCACCTTGTCACATCCGTGATCTCAGTCAATATCCACCCTATCCATATTAAGTAGCTCCGAAAGGACAAATTGTTGGGGATTCATCTTGGCCTTAAGGGGGGAAGGGTGAGGAGAGCGCTCCCTAGACGCCGCCCTTCCTCCAGCCCTGGGACAGTTTGGAAGTGAGCCACACCTATCTCCTTCTGGGTCTGGAACCAGAATGGGTAGCTTTGAGACCATCCCCCACCTCGTGCCAGCGAGCCCGTGTGCTCTCCTTTTGCGGGCTTTGCCAGAGGGCAGTACTATGGGAAGTGACTCTAGTCCATGAGGGAGGTCCTTGGGAGCTGCCCTTGGATGGACAAGCTGCCAGCCTATCGCCAGCTCAGGCTCAATCCTTGTCATCACTACTATATTACTGTGAGCCCCTCCGGATTAAATTGGATTGCTCTCTGAAGCCTCTCCGAGATCCCTCTGCACCTGGCTTCCTTGGTGGGTAAGGAGGGAGGAAAAGGGGATCTCCTTCAGCCACGTGCACCTTAGGCTAGCCCGTGTCCCTTTGCTCCACCTTGGCTGCCCGCTGGTCAGGAGCCCAGAGGAGAGGGTGAAAAGGGGAGCACTGATAAGGGAGCAAGTTCCCCACCCCAGGGGAGGTAAATCTAGTGCAGCAACAAATGACAGCTTTTGTAGCTGAAGCATATACTCACTGTCATCTAGCAGGAAAGAACTGCAGTTGAGATCTCAGCCAATATATTTGATTATAAGGCACCCGTGCTAGGAACTACGCCATACTCTCCGATGGTTACCATTCAATATTGTGTAATTTTGCTATTTCACACTCTAAACCTAAATCAATGAATCTATAAAGAAATACACAAACATCCCACATACATATACACACTATTTTGTTAACCAGTGCCTTGATCTATGTAAATTCAATAATCATCCTTTGTTGTTGTTGTTTTGCAAATTTTTATTATCAAAATGATGTACAGAGTGTTTACAGTTTCATAGTTAGGCATTGGATGCATTTCTTGTACTGTTTGTTACCTTGTCCCTCATACTTTCCCCTCTTTCTCCTTTCCCTCCCCCACCAATGAGTGATCAGTTCACTTACACCAAACAGTTTTGCAAGTATTGCTTTTGTAGTTGTTTGATTTTTTTTTTTACCCTGTGTCTCTCAATTTTGGTATTCCTTTCCAATTTCCTAGTTCTAATGCCAGTATACGTGGTTTCCAATTGTACTCAGATAAGATTACAGAGATACTGTAGGTACAACCAAAGGAAGGTGATACAAGAACATCATCAATAATCAAAGGTACAGATACAGATGGGAAGTTGAAAGTAGTTACAACTGTGATATAACAATCGTTTCCTTAACATGGAGTTCATTCACTTAGCATCATCTTATGTGTTCATAAGGGTATAGCTATTGGGCTCTTGTGATCCTCTGCTATGACTTGCCTAAACCTGTACTAATTATTCCCAATAAGGGAGACCATAGAGTCCATGTTTCTTTGGGTCTGGCTCACTTCACTTAGTATAATTGTTTTTCCAAGTCCTTCCATTTCCTTACAAATGGGACAATGTCATTCTTTCTGACAGGCATGCAATTCAATTGCGTATATGTACCACATTTTCCTGATCCATTCGTCTACTGAGGGGCATCTGGGTTGGTTCCAGATTCTAGCTATGACAAATTGCGCTGTGATGAACATTGTTGTGCTGGTGGCCTTAATGTGATTTTGTTTGTGGTCTTTTGGGGCTGCTGGGTCATGTGGGAGCTCTATATTTCGCCTTCTGAGGAATCTCCATACTGCTTGCCAGAGTGGCTGACCCAGTTTACATTCCAACCAACAATGAAGTAGGCTTCCCTTTTGGCCACATCCCCTCCAACAATTATTATTGTTAGTTTTCTTGATATATGACATTCTTACTGGGGTGAGATGGAATCTCTATGTTGCTTTGATTTGCATTTCTTTTATGGCCAGTGATGTAGAGCACTTTTGCATATGTCTCTTGGCCATTCTCAAATCCTCATCAGAGAAGCCTCTTTGTAAATCTTTAGCCCACTTGATGAGGGGGCTATTGGTTCTTTGCGGTTTTGTTTTGGAGGAAGGTAATTTTTTTAGTTCTGCATTTATTTGAGATATGAGGCCTTTGTCTGTTAAATGGCCGGTAAAGATCTTCTCCCAGTCTGTGGGCTTTCTGTTTATCTTGCGAGCTATGAACTTTGCCGTGCAGAAGCTCTGCAGTTTGATGCAGTCTCATTTGCCCAACCTTTCTTTGATTTGTAGCCTTTCTGGGTCTTTGTAAAGGAAGTACCGTCCTGCGCCAAGGAGCCCAAGTGTTTCTCCTAGTCCTTCCTTTAGTGATTTCAGGGTGTGTGATTTGTTTCGACGTCTTTAATCCATTTAGAATTGATTTTGGTGCAGGGTGATATATAAGGATCTAGTTTTAGTTTGTTGCATGTGATAAGCCAGTTTTGCCAGCACCATTTGTTAAAGAGGCTATCTTTCTTCCAAACTATTGTTTTAGCCCCTTTATCAAAGATTAAGTAGGCATAGTTCTGTGGGTTCATTTCTGGGTCTTCAATTCTGTTCCATTGGTCTTCAGGCCGGTTCCGGTGCCAATACCAAGGTTTTTTTTTTTTATTACTATAGCTTTATAATACAGCTTGAAGTTGGGTATTGTAATTCCTCCAGCACTGTTCTTTCTGCTTAGGATTTTTTTTTTTTGCTATTGTTGGTCTTTTATGGTTCCATATGAATTTCTGGATTGCTTCCTCTATTTCATTAAAAAGTGGTGTTGGGATATTAATGGGTATTGCCTTGAATTTGTAGATAGCCTTTGGCAATATTGCCATTTTCATTATATTAATCCTCCCAATCCAGGAGCATGGGAGGTTTTTCCATTTCCTTAGTTCGGACGTAATTTCGTTTTTCAAGCTTTTAAAATTCTCCTCAAAGAGGTCTTTCACTTCATGTTTGATTCAAGCACTAAATCATTTGTGCCCTGGAGTTGAATTCCAAGTTTCTGTAAGCACTCTGTAACCAGTTTCTGTAAACACTCTTTTTGAATCATGTACACCTATTGTTGTGCATGCTGCTCTATATAGACTTACAGGTGTTACTGCTAGAATTTGCGCCCTACTGTGGTCCATGCTGGTGTGCATGTACAGAATGCTGCACATGCACCAATTTATGCATCTTTGGGTAAGGATTGGCCTCCTAGTGCATGTGGGCCTTCTTGTACACATTCACGTGTATATCCTCATGTCATGGGCCTCTGTGTGCAAGAAGGCATGCTGTTGTTTGTGGGCCTCATGGTGTACATAGCTTGCTGGTGTTCATGCACATGATAGTTTAACTTTTTGTTTGAGTGTGGGTTTTCATCTAATTTTCATTTATTTATATTCCTTTAGTCTGTGTGCATGGAGGGGGGGGTTAGCTGGTATTAGGGCAGTCCTGTTCATGTTTTGTGCAGAAGCCTTCGATATATGCGGCACACTTGCTGTGCCATATGTGTCCACAGGGTGGAGGCCAAGCCTACCCAGTACTGCAGGGCAAAGAATCCTGCACATCCTACAGTCCACAGGCTTGGCCTACAGTATGTTGGCTTTCTTTCTAAGTGTCCCCATGCCATTGTGCTTGGGGGCCTGTTGAAACACATAGGCAGGGTCGTGCATCCTCACAGGCCAGCTGCTTCCATTTGTACGTATGCTTATTGGTATATACGATCCTACTTTAATCATGCACCACCTAGAGTTCTTTTGCCTTATGCAGTATGTGCACTTGACAGTGTGTGAGAAATTTCTGGTGCGTGTGTGCCCACTGAAGCACGTGGGCAAATCTGCACCACCTAGTGCCTTATGCAGTATGTGCACTTGACAGTGTGTGAGAATTCCGTGTGTGCCCACTGAAGCATGGGCAACTAGTGCATGTGCCAACTAAATTCCATGCATCTGCAAAGGCCCTCTGGTGTGCATACACCTACTCATTCAGCTTAACCGGTTGGTGCACATGAGATTCTTGCTGCCTGTGCCCCTGCCAGTATGTGTTTGGTAAACGTGACCCTCAGCTGTTCAACGGTGTTCTAATGCATGTTGTTTGTATGTGTCTGCTCCTGCACGTGTCCATGTGTTGGCTGTTAAATGTGACTCGAGGTCCTCCTTGTGTCCATTAGTTTGCTTTCTGGTGCACAAGTACCTTGGATTGTGTGTGTGAATGCTATTCTCTGTACACCTGCTCCTTTGTGCAGGCATGCTGCTGCAAATGTGCTTTTCATTTCTGGTGGGAATGCCTCTGATATTTTGTTTTTTATTGTGCTTGTGTGTTGTTATTTAGGGCAGTCCAGTTTACTTTTTGTGCTGAAAATTGAGGTACACAGAGTCATGCTGATCCCCATATTGTTCCGTGAATCTGGGGGACAGAGGCCAGTAGCATCAGGTCCCATAGATTCTGTACCACATACTCCTGGCCTATAAACAGTTTTGCTTCCTTCCTATTCCTATGGTGCATGGTCCATGTTGTGTGTGGTTTCGGCAACTTAGGCTGCCCAGACTGGTATGCTGATGTATATGTGCCTGGTGGTACATGTCCTGTACAGGGATGCTGGTAATTCTGCTGGTAATTCAGGGCATTCAGTCATGTCCACCAGATGGTGCATGTTAGCCTCCTCCATGTGTGCTTTGGATAGCAGGGAGGGCTTCTTGTGTGCATCCACCAACTTTGCTATGGTCCTCTTTGTGCACAAAAACTTCCTCATCCTGTGTGTCTGATGCATGGAGGACACTTTTTGTGCATGCCCACTGGAATTGTCTCTGCTGGTGCATATGAGTCTCCTAATGCATGTGCACCTGCTGATGTGCATGAGCCTTCCGCTGTAAATGTGTCATAGGTACTCAGTGAAACTACTATTATGCATGCATTTCCTGAAATGAAGTACCTTCTAGTACACATCAGCCTATTGGTGCCTCTGCATATCATCTGACATATGCCAATATAGCTGTGCATTCCCATCCTGGTCCAAGAGAGACTGCTGGCATGTTTTAGACCACTGGTGGGCAGGTATGTCCTAGTTCATGTGAGCCTCAGTGTTTGTATGTTCCTCCTGACTCACATGCATTTCTTGGTGCATGTGGTCCTTCTATTGTCCATATGTATTCTTGGTGTTCCTGAGCCTGCTTATCGATGTGGGCCTCCTGGTGCACAACAGTGTGCTAGCATTCATGCACAATACTCCTGAAATAGCGTGTAGGACATGGGTGCCCATGGACCTAAGATTTTACTTATTTAATGCACGGGTTGTGTGTGTGCTTTGGGCACTGGGTCACCAGCTTGTTTTTGTGGTTGAGCATGGGGCCATCTGGTTTCCTCTGCACCCCATGATGTTCTCCACAGACAACAAAAGCTGGCTTTGTGCAGCAGATCCATGTAGATGAACCTGCATGGCCAATACTCAGTCTATTTCCCAGAACCCACACTCTGGCTGGGATCCTGGGAACCATCCATCACTGGAGTCGTTGTCTGGTCACAGGCACAGATTTCCTCATTGGGAGGCTTAATTGTCCTACCCATACTCCAGATTACCTATCACAATGCTCTATCTTATGGTCAGCAAAATGAGCAGCAACCTGGACAGGTACCTGGTCATGCTGAAGACGGAGCTGCCATCCTGGTTCTGGGAAGGAGACTGATGTTTGCTAACAGCTGAGGGCTCATGGAGACCTACCTGGGAATGTTACCTAGGCACACACCCGGCTGGATACCTGGCTGTTGGCCCAGAAGCGCTGCTCAAGTTCAATTCAGGCCCATCCTGAGAGCGTTTTTCTGGGGCAGCTTTCTAGCTTCTTACCTGAGCAGCTACCTGTACAGAATGAAGAGTCATCTGATGCTCCATGGCCAGAAGCACCACTTACGGAGACCCAACTGCCACCCTCAGAACTGGGGGCTCCATGCAGTAAGTCCCAGAGAAGACACTTTACCTGAGTGCCCTGGTCACATGTTGCACTGTGAGACAAAGTCCCCAATATCTGTGATGCTCTCTGTTACTGTCCATATGGCTGTGCCTTTGACAACAGTGTTCTGCTGATCTCTAGCATTATGTGAGCCACAGGCCGTGGGTTACACAATACTTGCTTTAGAACCCAAAGTGTGAGAATCTAAACATAGGACCTGAGCTCATGCAACAACACCAGCACAAATACACAGAAGGAGAAACAAGATGGATAGAGAGAAAAATTCTTAAACTGTTTTAATACTTTAGCTGGGCTAGGTAGCTCATTCCTGTAATCCTAGCTACTCAGGAACCTGAGGTCTGACGATTATGTCTTGAAGCCAGCTGAGGCAGAAATGTCCACAAGGCCCTTTGGTCTAATGTTCAAGTCAAAAAGTTAATAAATAACACATTGGCAAGAATAATAGCCCTGCACACAAAAGCTCAGGGACAGCACCCTGCACTGAGTTCAGATCCCAGACTGAGAAAAAAAATTAATCTATTTTTATTTATTAACTTATTTACTGTCCAAGTGATGTGCAAAGGGTTACAGTTTCACATGTAAGGCAGGGAGTACATTTCTTATAAAATTATTACCTCTTCCTCATTTTTTCCCAACCATCCCACTCCCCTTTCCCATCTCACATGAGTGGTACATGGAGTTATAGCATATAATTTTGTAACTACTGCTGTGGTGTTTGTTCATTGTTTCTTTGTGTCTCCATTTTGATGTTCCCCTTCCCTTCCTAGTTCCAATAAATATATACATAATACCTAGGGAACTGAAATCAGTCACAGTGACATGAGGGGCAAAAATGTTTTCTCTGGATTGTTGGACTTTTCCGCAGTCCGCGTCTGTCTGCTGCCTGTGGGCTGAAGGTTTCCTCTCCTAGTCACCAATGAGCACTGGAGGTGAGTGGAGAACCGGGGACTTTGCCAGGGCAGTGGTGGTGCTCTGCTGCCACTGCTGCCAGAGTTCAAATTTCTTCATGGATGTTTAATAACCCTTGCTTGTCAATTTGCATGTGTCTCTTTCTTAGTCATTAAAAATATAAATCAGTTTCATTATGTATTTACCTCACAGTGGACTTTAGAATATTTTGGTTTCCTTTCTTTCTACTTGAGGGTAATAGATGTGGGTAAAAATATTTCAATTAACCGAGGAAAGTAGTGGTTATCTATTCTGTCAACTCATTGGAAATGTACCAGTCATCTCCAGCCACAGGGAAAGCATAGGAAGGGCCATAAAAGCCCAGACAGGCTGGACCTAAATTGAGAACACACCTTCAAAGTGACCAAGGTGACACAGTGCCTGAAATGTGAGCCAATCTCAAATGAAGTTTGGGTCTTGAGTAGAATGCAAGGACTCCTATTCGCCTATGTTTTTCAATTTGTTTACAATATGGCAGTGTGAAGAAATGATTTAGTTGTCAAGGGGGAGAAAGGGGGGGAGAGAGGGATAGAGAAAGAGAGGGAAGGGTTAGGGAGAGAGTGAAGGAGGGTGAGAGAGCGGCAGGGAGAGAGAGAAGGAAGGAGAGAGAGAGGGAGGAAAGGAGAGAGAGAGAGGAAGGGAGACAGGGAGGCAGAGATTGGCTGAGAATTTCCTGGCCTTGTACTTGGGATCTGAAATGAGTCTGTATGTCACAGGATAATAGGTGCCCTTAACACACAAGGCTTTGCCCTGAGTATCAATGATGCTGAGTTAGGCCCTTCATTCAGGTTCTGATGATGTATGGTTATACAACCGGGATGCAGTCACCCAACTAAGAAGTAACAATGTATCCGCACTATTAAGTAAATGCCAATCTGTAGTCTGCTCCAGCTTTCTCCCCAGGGTCAGTGTTCCCACGTCTCGTGCCCACTCTTTCTTCCCCTTCCCTCCACTCCCTTTTCTTTCCCTGCCGTTGATTTTTCTCTTTCCTGCGTCTGTCCAGGGGTTTGAACCCAGGGCCCAGGGGTGTCCCCGCGGTCTTTGGATCAAAGCTGGTCACCTAGGGGTGTTTTGGGAGTCGTTTACTGCCGATGGTGTCAGGAGCGGACTTTGCTTTCCCGCCGGGCTTCAATCGCCCGCCATCCGGGCCAGGCTTCCGGGGTAGGATTACAGGCGGACCCACCGCACCTGGCACCCCTTCAACTTCCGCCTCTGGAGGAATGACGCGGAACTAGGTGCCATCCGTGTCTTGGCTGGGAGCCCGACCCAGGCGGAAGTAGCTAATTGCTTTCCGGTGCAGGGCGCTTGTCCCGCCCCCAGCACAGTCCGTGGTTGGGCGGTTCCCCGAGGCCGAGCTGCTTTGTGGCTCTCTGCAGGAGCAAGCTTGGGGTGAGGACGAGCAGGACGACATGGCGAGTAGACAGGAATGTGGGACTCCTCCACCTGCGGAAGAGGTAATCTAGGGGGCGCTTCCTGTGGGGAGGCGGCGGGCCAGTGGTGAGAGAATATTGGCAATGGGAACGGAGGAGGGGGAGGGAGCCGAGTTCCGGGGAGGGGAGGCCTAGCCTAGAGGATAGAGGAGGACAGGGGGACAAAAGCTCGTGGCAGGCAAGAAGAGAAAGCCCTTGGCACCCAGGGTAGGGTTATGGGTGCAGAGCAGGCCAAGAAGGAAGTGACCATGCCAGGATGAGGGGGGGCATGTGCTACGAGAGAAGGGGAGTAGGCTCGTGGGGTGGAAGAGAGGGAGGTAAGCAGAACAATGGCTCACGGGGAGGGGAGATGGTTTCCCGGGATGGCACACAGGGAGGGAGAAGCAAGGGCACTGGAAAAGGAGGCAGAATAGGCAGAAGGGAAGGAGAGTGGGCAAGTCCCACGGGTAGAGGAGAGGTTGCCCTCGGGAATGGAAAGCACAGACTGCGCGGGAAGGCAATGCACGGCAAACTGCTGCATTGCTAACGCCTTCTGAGAACTTGCGTGCTGCTCATGGAGGTCCAGTTGGGCCAGGCTAAGGATCCCTGTGAAAGGTACAGGCACGTGGAGACTACATGGAGCACTGGAGAGTCGGCTGTGCTGCCACTGTTGGACAGCAAGGCTGTGGGGCCGGTGCAGCAGGAGAATAAAATGGCTGAGTAGGAGACAAAAAAGCTGGTGGGGGTGATTTAGAGGCACCTTTCAGACAATTTGTATCACAAGCACGGAGGAAGCAATGGTTAGCCAACGGTAAACCTATTTCTCAACAGCCACCACTGAAGGAATTGCAGGCTCTTCAGTTAGATCTGGGACCAGTGAATAACCAAGCCACCAAGGCTCATGAACGCCTAAAACAGAATCTGAGCAAGAGGCAAAAGACTCTCCTGGATTCCAGAAGCAGCAACATCCGGGGCATCCCTGGCTTCTGGGCCCAAACTGTATCCTTAGGCATCTTACTTGTTACTGCCTTGCAGCCTGTGTTTTCGAGTAGTGGACCTTTTATGAGGCATTTGCATGCACAGGATCTGGAACATCACACTGCTAGGGTCCCTAGAGAAGAGGACTATGGATAATGTAGGCTAGAGATTGGTATAGGCAGGAGTTGTAGGGACAATGAGTCATAGAAACAATGAGTAGCACAAGGAAGTTGCCACATAGGCTGCTAATTGGAGAAGAGTTTTGTAATGGTGCTATGGGAAAGGGGTGTGAGTTATGCCACGGTCAGAAAGAGGTGGGAAAGAAGACATTTAGACAAAGAGATTGTAAAATCTGGTCCCCATCACTCAGAGAACAGAATACAACAGAGCTCACTTCAGGTCGTCTTCAATTTGCAAATCCTAAGCTTACCTTATTATTTAGGATATTCCTTGGCCTAGAATAAGATGGAGATTGGAGTACCTAGGAAGACACTAGCCTCACACATCACTTGCTGCTTTCAATGCAAGTGGTTATACCTAGCACATCCACAGCATCTGAAGGCTCCTTGACCCAGGCAGTTTGTGAACCATCCCCAGCTGTCAGCAATGATCAGTGACCAAGATGAAGACATGCTTAGCTACATGATCAATTTGGAAGTGAGTACCCAAGGCATTTATCTTGGTGGGCTATACAGTGTCACGAACAGAACTCACTTCCAAACAGGAACTTGCCGGTTACCTGTAAAGGGCTTTTAGCTTTCTACCTTTTCTTCTGGTAGGTACAAGAACTCAGGCATCCCAAGAGTTCCTGCAAAATCACCTTTTACTTTAGAAATAACCCATACTTCCAGAATGCAGTGGTTGTTAAGGAATTCGTCGTGGATATCACTGGTAAGAATTTGCTCACAGTGTGTTTTTTGGAGTTTGTGAATTGATAATGGCCAACAGGACTTGGATTCTCTTATCATGTCTTCTTGCAGGATATAGGTTGTGCCATTCCACTCCCATTCTGTGGCGTCAGTATTATAAAATTGAAGCTGACAGTCACAGAAACCACAACAAGAGCCCAAACTTCTTCAACTGGTTTACAGACCACAATTTTGCAGGCTCAAACAGGATCACTGAGGTACTACAAAAGGCCAAAGCAAGCCATCTGTGACGTTGGTTGGTTCACTGGCTTGCTGAGTGCTGACTGTGAACCTTGAGCTAATTGCCTTACCTACTTACCTTACCTACTTACTTTACCAGATCATCAGAAAAGACCTGTGGCTCAATCCATTGCACTACTACAAGATGATGAAAGCACATGAAGAGGGGGTAAAGAAGAAGGATATATAGGTGGGTAGCTAGTACATGCTGTCCATCTTGTCAGGTACCTAAATGCTAACTTCACACCTGTACATTTGAGGCTTGTGACTAAAAGAGGATGGCCAAACGCAGTTCCTCCAGGGCCTCTGGAAGAGACAACAAATTGGAAGGACAGCTGTGCAAAACTGGTTAAGGCTGAACTAATTCTGCTGAAGCATGGGTAACGTACAGAGACACTCAGGTAGATGCCAAGCTGAATCTTTAATACCCTGTCCTTCTCAGAGTTCCAAGAGAAGTAAACCCATTTCTTACCCTCTTCCCATCTCCTAAGTTTTGGCTCTCCCAAATTTATTTCCACCATTGTCTGAATAATTTTGCTTGTGGTAAATCATGACTTGTGAGATTTCTTGTGTAATCCTCGACATGATAGTGGGGAAGGGGTGATAGAGAATGGACTTTACCTCATGGACTGGAGACTTGAGATCAGAAGATCTAGAGTTAGAAGGGAGTTATTGTGTCTTAGCCAGCATCCAGAAGTATCAAAACAACTTTATATTATATACTTGTAATCAGTATGTATTTTTCGTGTTCCTTAGGGTAATTCTGGACTTTGACTGGAAGATGATGGAGCATCCAACTTTACCTAAATTCATTGGGACATGTGTTCATCACAAGCACTACTTCAGAATTAGGAGACAAGCTAGGTCAACACAGAAAAACCCTGGAACTCACTTCAGGTACTAAGACAGGATGCAGAGGGCCAGACAGGTGATAAAATGTGAATTGATAATTCGGGACAAATCCACACGGTCATATGTGTCTGACTCTGTGCAAATATATGTAGGATTTGAATGGGAAAATAAACAACTCGGTTCTGATTGTGAGTTTGCAATGATTGTTTCTAAAAGTCAGTTGGAGAGTCTGCCTCTACAGTTTAATGAGAGGAGGGAGACATATCTCCAGCTGAAGCTCAGCATTAGAACACACTTTTTTCCCCTTTTAGGAAAGAATTGGCAAGGTTGGTGACAGTAGTTAAGGAGGGTGGAGGTTGTTGACATTGGAGAGACATTTCAGGCTAGGCCCCGAATTCTGCCTATTGCACTTGAACCTAAAATCAACATTGCTTATGTGAAGTTATGCCAATTGCTCCACCTCAATGTTATCTGTAGAGGTTCTCCCATAGTTGGATAGTATGGTCCAGAAGCTTAGCCTCCTTCCCCACTCTCCATTCTCTCTACTGTCTGAAATACACATGTACGTCCTGAAACATTTCAGGGCTACATAGAGCACTGTCCCTGTTTCCTTCATGGCATCAACAGCCTCTGGAGTTATTCAGATCTTCAATGAAGATTTGTATTATCATTTCAGAAATAAGTAAGAACTGCAAACAATGCCTTGTATACCTGTGAGGAGTAAGAATGACCTAGGTGAGACAGGCAAGAGTGGATAGGGGAACAGGCAGTATGGGTGTAATGGCAATAAAGAGTAAGTCCATAAAGGTTTGTGTTTGTCTCTTTCCCAATACCAGTCTCCTTACTCACGCTGGCCATGCTTCCTCATGCCAGCCATGTTACATTACAGTGTCCCTGTGCTCATAGCTATTCTTTCTGTCATATGGCCTGATACCTCCTGTTTCTGAGATCAACAGGCTGGTCATGTTCCACCTCTGGCTTCTTCCCCACCTCACTGTTTCATTCCTTTTTCTGTTTTCTTCCCTACTTTAGTAGTGCTGTGGCACCCTGGTGATCTCAGATGGGTGTTCAGATCAGGGGATGCTTTAGATCCGGTACCCCAACTGTTAAGGTATGAACACCAACCTCATTAGTGATGATTCACAGAGAGACCCGAGATCAGAATTTCAGTCTCCATGAGTGCTTCCAAGAGAACTTGTGAAGATTGTATCGATGGTATAAAATGCTATAGGTACATGGTGTCTGCATTCTCAGACTCCCAGAAGAAACTGTAGAATAATACCAGAAACAAACTACAAGGTGAAGGAAGTAGTGATAGTAGGATCACATTCCCTACCAAACCAAATGACCTTTCAAAGCACACTTTGTGGCTGGGGAAACACTTGTTGTCCATGACAAAGAGCTGATTCTCTAGGCATCACTAATCTCTGGAAGTTTGTAACGGTGGCAAAAGGTAAATGTAGAATCATTGTCCTGGAGTGATGGACCTAATATTCTGCTTTCCAGGCTGGCAAGGTAGCAAAAGAAAATTTTCCTAGTTATTCTGAGAAAACCTGCATGCTTGGATGCAGCATTAACCTCTAGATGTGTCCCTGTACAAAATTCACTCATTCCCTGAGGTTTTGCGAGCCAGTGAGGATGGCCAAGGAGATTTCCCTACTCACAGATACTATAAGAGAGTCTGCAAATACTCTTCAGAGGAAGGATAGTATGTCAGGAGTATCGCGGGATAATTGGGAACTGTACCCTTCCCACTCTAGTGCTCTTCGGCTTTGGCTCTTATTCAGATACAGAGACATCTCTAATATACTCTCTGTTGGCCTTAGGAAGAAAATGAATCCCCTATGAATCCAGATGCTTACCAGGACTTCCTGTGATGGCTCTGCACAGGGGCGCAAAGTGTGTTCTGCTCCTACATCATGGCTGGACATATTTATCCCTGTGGGTAATACAAGGATACTGTGAAATTAGCCTAGGGTCACACTGTGCCACAGAGACATAACCTGGTCACACATTTTTAAATGTTTATTATAGCCAACATACTTAGGAACTCATGTATTGCAGTTGACACTAGCAGTGGGCAATGTGACCCCCAGACTTGACCACCTTGCTTTGATGAACTGGTGTGAATTCGTTAGGTCTTCTGGCTAAGCGTACTATTTGTCCTTGCAATTCGCCCCATAGGACACATGTGCATCCAATATATGCTCTTAATGAGGGTTTGTTGTGGCTCTTCCTTATCTGCTTTGCTAACAGAACCTTCATCACTGCACTTACTGCATATGGTAGGGGCCAGTAAGACCCACACAAGTTTTTGTTTCCATGTTTTTCTTATAATGGCCTGATCTCATCTTGCGATCTTTGGAGACACCTCATCTTCCTTGTCTCCTGCATCCTGAAGTATACATTTTGTTCTATCCAGGGCCCACACACCAGTAATTCCCAACATGGTGGCCTCCGTGTGCTTCAGGTGCAATGGGGACTTGGATGCCAGCCTTATCAGTAGACATCCTTAGGCACTCGTAAGCTGGGCATTCACTCGCTGAGTTCCGTTCAAGGATTTTCATACATAACACCTGGATTGTTCCAGCTTGGTCTCCTAAGGCTGCTCATTGGTATGGTCTTTTTGTCATTCTTTCTGCTGTGTGTCCTGTTCATGGGCTCCAACAGATCCTTTAAATTCGGCTTCAGTTGTTTTTCTGTGTGGTCAATGGCTCCTGCCTTTCTGCCTACAACACCTGTGGCTGCTGAATATGGTCACAGGAAATTAACACCACCCATGACACAGTATAAAGGCCTCTGGCATTTGTTTCATAACTTACAAAAATTCCTGGACCTAAGGGGAGTCCCTGCCCTCCTTCACTGGCTTTCTTGCTTTTTGGATCATGGGATTAGCATGTGATTTAAATTTGTTCCTAGTATAGATTACTCAAACATGGATAGTTTCCTGTATACTTTCACTCCTTATCCTCTTTCTGTTAAGTGATTTCTACACATTTTCCCAGAGATATTCCAATTTATAAATACTTTTGCTGTTTGGTTTTAACCTTAGTGCCCTTGTGAAATTTCAGATCATCTACATAAACTGAATGTCCATCACAAATATCACAAAAACCTGTAGAACCAAGCATATTCCCATGCATGTATGCTCTTAAAATAATCGCACGTTCTATCCCAATTTTGCTGATGGTACACCTCAATGCAACAATAGCAATTAGCAGCAGAGTCTTTTCTCTTGTATTGTGCTCTCATTTATCTTAGCGATTTCAGATTCCCATACTAGAGTTAATATTCCCACATGACTTTATGTAAATCTTAACTATTCTCTGAGTGTGGATGTGTATGGAAAGTTATGGTGAAGATTTTTGTGCCATTTATGTGCTTTGGTAATACGCTTCCATGTCTGCAGCATATGGGACGTATTCTGAGCTCAGGTACCAAATGTTGGTTTGCAGATTTTTTGGATATTTGTATGTGTCTTTGACTTTGCTGTCAGAATATTTTTCTATGTCAAAGCACAGTATAGTGTGTAGAGTCAACCAGAAGGACACATTTTCATGGAGGTGTGTAAACCTCTCTGGTATTACCAGTGTTCTTGATGTGTGTATGACTATGCATGTTTGTGTGTATGAATGAGTGTAACAACCGAGTGATTCCTTGCAACTACAGTAGTGAAGAATTTTAGCCAAACACTCATCAAATGTTGCACATGGGCCTGCCACTGCTATTGCCTCATTCTCACTAGACAAGACAAAGAAATTTCATCATGAGAGAGAAACAATGTTTCAAGGTTGTAAGTGTCTACAGATTATCTGAATTCATATCTGGAATAACTGGAATAATCCCCCTCAATCTTTTCAGAATACCAAACATGAATGCAATAACTTAATATGTGTCTGCAAAACCAACTGAGAAAGGTTATATGATGAATGAAAACTCCTTGTCTGGTCAAGAGGAACCAATTATTGTCCTGCTGCTGACTTCAGTCATGTTGTTGAAGAGTGGGATGCATAGACCAGGCCATGGTTCATTGTCCTCGCTGTTTATAGGTCTGTGGTGAAAAAGAACATCCTAAAGGGATAATGGAGAAGCCATTGGTCAAGATAAGATATTCATGTGGCCTTCAAGGACAAAATATTAGGAGATATATACACAGAAAGAGAGAGAGAGAAAGAGAGAGAGAGAGATAAATGTGTGTTTCTATGTGGCTAGTCAAGAACATAAAATCTCCTCGTGGGCATATCTCCAGTCACAAAATTCTTTCCGTTAGGCCTAAACTTCTAGTTTCTACCACTTCCTACTAGTAGAGTACTTTGAGTTATAAATGTATGGAAATACAAATTCATATAGGAAATTGGGCTCTCATGCTTCATCATGAAGGTGAGATGAAGAGACATGAATTGGTAGGCAAAGGCAGGCACCAGTAGTGGTCAACAGGAAGAATGAGTAAAGCAAAACAAAGAAGGCCAGTTGAAAAGAAAGAGAAACATGGAAATTGACTTAGAGAGCACAGGGAAGCTGAAAGCAGAAGACAATAAATGCACTAAAACCAAATAGCACATAACAAAGAAGACAACACAAAACAGAAACCAGATGTTCAGCCATAATTTTAATTTCTCCCATGTAATCATTAGCAATAACACCTGGATAAACAACCATGCCTTTCATAGTCCAGCTGGACCTGCTCAACACCAACCCTACTGTCCCATGAGGCAAAGGCTTGACAAACTATCATTTAGCCTCTGTCTGATCTTAAATAACTTATCTGTCCTTGCCCCAGAAGTAGGAAGCTTCCTCCAGGCTTTAGTTGCACATTCATTAATTTGTCCATAAGCAATTTCTGGGCAATTAATTTGTTGTTGAACATCAGAATATCTACCTGCAACCACCAGCATGTCATAGGCTAGAGATATGTTGCTGCGGTTATTGTATTTTGCCACCTCATCAGACCTTTCCATCCATTCTGCAGTCTATAACAAATAATATCCCCCATTGAGGTAAGCCTGAGCAATTGTCTTCCAATCCTCTGGGCACAATATCTGGTGAGCCAAACTATCAATCAAGGATAACGTGAAAGGAGCAGTTGCCCCATATATCATAGTAGAACTCATAAATTCTTTCAATTCCTTAAAACGTGAAATACCATATTACCGGTTGCTTTCCTTTTCTAAGACAGGAAAAAGTTGGAAATACCCTCCCTCTTCTCCGTTGCAGTCAATATAGCCTTTTGACCTGCAGACATAGGTGGAGGAGTCTGAATTAGGAGCAGTGGGCATTTACTTTCCCCATTTATCACAGGCCTGGGCATGGCTTGGTGCCCAGGAGGGTCTTTGTCTTTGTTACACAGAGTGTCAAAAGACTAACACTGAATTTTTATACTTCTAACACTCTCACACTCTGATGGACAGCCCTGTTCCTCTGCAATTGATACACAGAAGGTTTGCTTATTGTTCTTCTCACACAATAATTTTATAGAAACAATTTCAATCTGGTGATCAGTATCCAGACTCTTTCTAATCATTTTCCAAACAGAAAATGTCAATGTTTTCCTCTAATTTTTATCTGTGTTTTTTTAATTCTTGGCTAAACTTTTGCCATACCCCAAGTCCACTGTTCCCTCCTCCAGGGACCAGGGGCAGAGATTCTGTACAACTTCCTCTAGCCCCTTTGAACTAATCTTACAGCTCTTTTTCCTCAGGATGGTCCTATGTGCCCTCAGAAACACTCGTGTTTCGCACTCATTTTACATCTCCTTCCTTTTTTCTTTTTCTTATTCTTTTTCTCTTTCTATTTCCTTCACTTCAGCCCACCCGCCCCCCACCACTGCTACTACACTTCTTGGTCCCTTTACCTGCTTGATTCTCTGTGGGAGAAGTCCTTCCGATGATTTCCTCTGGTTCCTGTTTGGGCAACAGTTGCCGTGCCACGCGTCAGCCACAGCGTGAACAAGGATTCCAAGTGGCAAGGGGATTGATGATGAAGGAGACACAGAGAGGCTGATGACACAACTCTGTTTATATCAGCAAACCCTTTAGTTTCATACATCTTCTATATTTCTCATAAGTTTGCATAAGTGTGTTATAGTTTGCAGGTGGTGGGTCTGCTGCACCCTCCATCCAAGCTAGTTTAGGTAGTTACTCTGGTTTTCAGGTAGGAGTTGGTTGTTCTCTGTAACTGGGTGTTGCTAGTCAGTCTGTTTGGGAACCGTGCTTTCTCCCAGTCTGTTTGCAGAGGTGCGTTTTCGGCTCGCTAGGAGCTTCTCTCTGCTTTTTATTTTATTTTATGTTTTAGAAACTCCTACATCCACCTAAGCTGCAGATCTGCAGGGGGGCAGGCGTACCTCTTGCTGTGTTTTTCATCCCAGTTATGATCTACCAGCTCACCAGTGTAAGACTGCCTGGCAAAATAACTGAAACAACAGCAATAAAGCTCAACACAAACTCACAACAGAGGAAGTTGACAGGGGAATTGCTCCAGAGCAGACTTCTGCTCATGTCCACAAAATTGCAGTGGCAGAGTTTGTTTCCCAGAGTGCTAAGCTATTGTTAGGAAGTTATGACCTCATTTTCCACTGGGTGACACAAGAGAGCCACAGAAAATAGCAATGCTTTTGCTGTGGTTTATGCTTGTTTTGTCCCTGAGACTCATTTCGGAGTAAGCACAAAAACAAGCATAAGGAGAGCTGTGGCTCAAGTGGGAGAGCATTAGCCTTCAGCACAAAAGTTCAGAAACAGCACACAGATGTTGAGTTCAAGCCCCAAGTCTGCCATATGTACACAAAAAAAGATCACAAATAAATATCAGGATGCATTTTAGTGGATAGAAAAATGGCATGGTGATTTATACAAATTTATTAACTGCTACTTTATACAAAATTTCTTTAAACTCAGTGCCTCTGGATAAGCATCTTGATAACTCCATCCTTTAGGATGCAGTTTGAAATTTTAAACATGTGTGATCTCCAGTTTTTCTAACTGTCTCTAACCAGGACACATACTTACAGCAAAATACTCTATCTCCTCCATTAACTTAACAAGTGTAGCCAAGAACCACGAGGAAATGAACAAGGCTGAGAAAAAGCAAATTTTCAAGTATTGTTTGTAAGCATCATAAATACGTGAGTCATATGCCACCACACCACTGTATGAGTCAATGTCTCACAAACCATTTCCCAGGTTGTCTTCCACTTTTTTCTTGATCAAAATGGAGTTTGGGGACTGGTATATGGCCTAGTGGCAAGAGTGCTTGCCTTGTATACATGAGGCCCTGGGGTCGATTCCTCAGCACCACATATACAGAAAATGGCCAGAAGGGGCGCTATGGCTCAAGTGGCAGAGTGCTAGCCTTGAGCAAAAAGAAGCCAGGTGCAGTGCTCAGGCCCTGCGTTCACAGACTACTACTGGCCAAAAAAAAAAAAAAAAAAAAAACAAAAAAAAAATAACAACTAAAATGGAGTTGTGCTCATACTAGCAATTATAGAAGGCATGTTTCATGTATAATATTTGCAAGTTTGATCAGGATTTTGAAATGAAAATTACAACATAAATTTATTTCATTTAATACGTTAGCTGATTTAGAGAAGACCTTTAGATAAAACATTTAGTAATAGTAGTAAAGCCAGCATCTCTCAAAGAATATTTGATCAATAGATCATCAACCATTGTTTGATCAAATCAAGGCCAAATTTCCTCGGTAAGGGATCACCTTGTCACATCCGTGATCTCAGTCAATATCCACCCTATCCATATTAAGTAGCTCCGAAAGGACAAATTGTTGGGGATTCATCTTGGCCTTAAGGGGGGAAGGGTGAGGAGAGCGCTCCCTAGACGCCGCCCTTCCTCCAGCCCTGGGACAGTTTGGAAGTGAGCCACACCTAACTCCTTCTGGGTCTGGAACCAGAATGGGTAGCTTTGAGACCATCCCCCACCTCGTGCCAGCGAGCCCGTGTGCTCTCCTTTTGCGGGCTTTGCCAGAGGGCAGTACTATGGGAAGTGACGCTAGTCCATGAGGGAGGTCCTTGGGAGCTGCCCTTGGATGGACAAGCTGCCAGCTCAGGCTCAATCCTTGTCATCACTACTATATTACTGTGAGCCCCTCCGGATTAAATTGGATTGCTCTCTGAAGCCTCTCCGAGATCCGTCTGCACCTGGCTTCCTTGGTGGGTAAGGAGGGAGGAAAAGGGGATCTCCTTCAGCCACGTGCACCTTAGGCTAGCCCGTGTCCCTTTGCTCCACCTTGGCTGCCCGCTGGTCAGGAGCCCAGAGGAGAGAGTGAAAAGGGGAGCACTGATAAGGGAGCAAGTTCCCCACCCCAGGGGAGGTAAATCTAGTGCAGCAACAAATGACAGCTTTTGTAGCTGAAGCATATACTCACTGTCATCTAGCAGGAAAGAACTGCAGTTGAGATCTCAGCCAATATATTTGATTATAAAGCACCCGTGCTAGGAACTACGCCATACTCTCCGATGGTTACCATTCAATATTGTGTAATTTTGCTATTTCACACTCTAAACCTAAATCAATGAATCTATAAAGAAATACACAAACATCCCACATACATATACACACTATTTTGTTAACCAGTGCCTTGATCTATGTAAATTCAATAATCATCCTTTGTTGTTGTTGTTTTGCAAATTTTTATTATCAAAATGATGTACAGAGTGTTTACAGTTTCATAGTTACGCATTGGATGCATTTCTTGTACTGTTTGTTACCTTGGCCCACATACTTTCCCCCTTTCTCCTTTCCCTCCCCCCCCCCAATGAGGTGATCAGTTCACTTACACCAAACAGTTTGCCAAGTATTGCTTTTGCAGTTGTTTGATTTTTTTTTTACCCTGTGTCTCTCAATTTTGGTATTCCTTTCCAATTTCCTAGTTCTAATGCCAGTATACCTGGTTTCCATTGTACTCAGATAAGATTACAGAGATACTGTAGGTACAACCAAAGGAAGGTGATACAAGAACATCATCAATAATCAAAGGTACATATACAGATGGGACGTTGAAAGTAGTTACAACTGTGATATAACAATCGTTTCCGTAAGATGGAGTTCAATTCACTTAGCATCATCTTATGTGTTCATAAGGGTATAGCTATTGGGCTCTTGTGATCCGCTGCTATGACTTGCCTAAACCTGTACTAATGATTCCCAATAAGGGAGACCATAGAGTCCATGTTTCTTAAGGTCTGGCTCACTTCACTTAGTATAATTGTTTTTCCAAGTCCTTCCATTTCCTTACAAATGGGACAATGTCATTCTTTCTGATACAGGCATACAATTCCATTGCGTATATGTACCACATTTTCCTGATCCATTCGTCTACTGAGGGGCATCTGGGTTGGTTCCAGATTCTAGCTATGACAAATTGCGCTGTGATGAACATTGTTGTGCTGGTGGCCTTAATGTGATTTTGTTGGGTTTTTGGGGCTGCTGGGTCATGGGGGAGCTCTATATTTCGCCTTCTGAGGAATCTCCATACTTCTTGCCAGAGTGGCTGACCCAGTTTACATTCCCACCAACAGTGAAGTAGGGTTCCCTTTTGGCCACATCCCCTCCAACAATTGTTAGTGTTAGTTTTCTTGATATATGACATTCTTACTGGGGTGAGATGGAATCTCTATGTTGCTTTGATTTGCATTTCTTTTATGGCCAGTGATGTAGAGCACTTTTGCATATGTCTCTTGGCCATTCTCAAATCCTCATCAGAGAAGCCTCTTTGTAAATCTTTAACCCACTAGATGAGGGGGCTATTGGTTCTTTGTGGTTTTGTTTTGGAGGGAGGTAAGTTTTTTAGTTCTGCATTTATTTGAGATATGAGGCCTTTGTCTGTTAAATGGCCGGTAAAGATCTTCTCCCAGGCTGTGGGCTTTCTGTTTATCTTGTGAGCTATGAACTTTGCCGTGCAGAAGCTCTGCAGTTTGATGCAGTCTCATTTGCCCAACCTTTCTTTGATTTGTAGCCTTTCTGGGTCTTTGTAAAGGAAGTACCGTCCGGCGCCAAGGAGCCCAAGTGTTTCTCCTAGTCCTTCCTTTAGTGTTTTCAGGGTGTCTGATTTGTTTCGAGGTCTTTAATCCATTTAGAATTGATTTTGGTGCAGGGTGATATATAAGGATCTAGTTTTAGTTTGTTGCATGTGTTGAGCCAGTTTTGCCAGCACCATTTGTTAAGGAGGCTATCTTTCCTCCAACCTATTGTTTTAGCCCCTTTATCAAAGATTAAGTAGGCATAGTTCTGTGGGTTCATTTCTGGGTATTCAATTCTGTTCCATTGGTCTTCAGGGCAATTCGGTGCCAATACCAAGCTTTTTTTTTATTACTATAGCTTTATAATACAGCTTGAAGTTTGATATTGTAATTCCTCCAGCACTGTTCTTTCTGCTTAGGATTTTTTTTTTTTTTTTTGCTATTGTAGGTCTTTTATGGTTCCATATGAATTTCTGGATTGCTTCCTCTATTTCATTTAAAAGTGGTGTTGGGATATTAATGGGTATTGCCTTGAATTTGTAGATAGCCTTTGGCAATATTGCCATTTTCATTATATAAATCCTCCCAATCCAGGAGCATGGGAGGTTTTTCCATTTCCTTAGTTCGGACGTAATTTCGTTTTTCAAGTTTTAAAATTCTCCTCAAAGAGGTCTTTCACTTCTTTGGTTAAGGTTATTTCTAGGTATTTTTTGTTTTGGGGGGCTATTGCAATAAGAGTTGCTTTCCTGATTTCCGCCTAGGTTTTCAGGTCATTAGCACAGAGAAAGGCCGTTGATTCCTGAGGATTTATTTTATACACTGCAACTCTGCCAACGTTTTGGATCAGCTCTAGTAGCTTCGGGTTGAATCTATGGGATTCTTTAGGTATAGGATCAGGGATCACATCATCTGCGAAGAGAGAAGGTTTAACTTCATCTTTTCCTTTGTGGATCCCCTTTATATTTCCTTCTTGCCTAATGGTAGATATTTTGAATGGTTATATCTTCCTGTAGGAGATATTCCTTTACTAGTATGTAGTAACCTTCTTTGTCTCTTCTTACCTTTTTTAATTTGAAATCAATTTTCTCTGATACTAGGATTACAACTCCAGCCTGCTTATGGGGGCCATTTGCTTGATAGATTAGTTTCCAGCCTTTCACTCTTAGAAGATGTTTACTTTTGCTGGATAGATGTGTCTCTTGGAGGCAGCACAAAGATGGATCTTGATTTTTGATCCAACTTATGAGCCTATGTTGTTTGATTGGAGGATAAAGTCCATTAATGTTGAGAGTTAGAATTGGAGATGATCGTTTGTTCCTTTCATTGTCACTATCTTGTTAAAAGCTGTGTCTTCCCTTTTCTTGATCTGATGTTTACTATTTAGGGTGCATTTCTCTGTCTGTATTGGGATCTTGATTATTTTCCCCGTATAGTACATCTTTAAGTTTTTTTTGCAAAGCTCGTTTGGTGGAGATATATTGTTTCCGTTTTTCCTTACTATGGAAGACTTTTATTTGACCTTCGGCTATGAATGAGAATTTGGCTGGGTACAGTATCCTTGGTCGGTGGTTATTTTTATTTTGTGTTTGGTAGACCTCATTCCAGGCTCTCCTTGTTTTCATGGTCTCTGCTGAGAAGCCTGGGGTAATCTGATTGCTTTTCATTTATATGTGATTGTTTTCGTCTCCCTAACAGCTTTAAGGATTCTTTCCTTTGACTCTACTGATCCTGTTTTGATCACAATGTGTCGGTGGGATGTCGTATTCTGGTCCGCTCGGTTTGGGGTTCTAAATGCTTCTTGTGTCTGTATAGGCCTTTCCTTCTTGATATTTGGGAAGTTTTCAGCTAATATTCTGTTAAATAGGTTGCCTATCCCACTAACTTCTTTCTCCAAGTTTTCCCCAATACCTACTATCCTTAAATTGGGCTTCCTGATCGTGTCTTCAATCTCCTGCAGTGATCTGTAGTGATCTGTTTTGTTGATTGGACTAGACTTGTATTGATTTTTGATCTTTCTCCATAGATTCTAGGGAATCTTCAGCTCCTGAGATTTGATCCTCTGCTTTGGTTATTCGGGACTGTAGGCTAGCTACTTGACTTCGAATCTCTTTTTGTTCTGACTGGTCTTTCCTGATAATTTCCATGTCATTTCTTAGGCCCAGTATGGACTTCTTTACTTCATTAACTTCATTAATTTGGTTTTAGTGTTGTCTCTCACATCTTTAAGATGGGTAGCTCTTGAAGTTCATTTATCTTTCTGTTTGCGGATACTATGACATTCTCCATTTATTTTTGCTTTGCCTCCTCATGCTCTAGAATAATTGACTGAAGAGATTCAAACTTTACATTTATCATGTTTATCAGTAGACTTTGTAGAGAATTTTGGGGGTTCTCTTCTATGTCTTTAATTGACTGCTCTGCTTCCTGCTTGCTTTGAGTGGGGGCTAAGACTTCATTGTTTGCCATTTTTCTTGTGTTCCTTCTGCCCAATTGGATTGGGAATGCCAGCCTACCGGCAACTGTGAGCACCGTTTAAGACCCAAGCAGACCTTACCAGGCACGGTTGTGTAAATCTTTGAAGTTCACAATTAAATACACATACCTTCCAAACCTGTGTATAAAATTAGATTAGGCATTCCTAAAGACTACAATTTCAATGTAACAACCAATCCTGAGCCCTGTATTCAGTAGTTACTTATTTACTGTTACAACCCTATGAACAATTCTTGTTCTTATATGAAGTTCCTTTTGTACTGGCTTTCTCTATGAACCACTTTGTTTCACTCGAATTAAGCAGGGATACCCTCGATCCAATAACCAGGCGTCAATGGGATCTGGAGGACCTAGTATTAAGTCAGGAGGGTAAGTTAGAGGTAATAAAGAAACTAGAGTAAAATGTATGGGGGGGTGATGATTTTGGTTTAGTTTAAGTGATGTGGAAATGTGGAGGAGAGTAGAATCAGTAGAAACAACAAGGTTAAAATGGTAGACAGGGGAGAATTAGCAGTAAAGAGTGGAGATGTTATTCATAGGAAAGTAATTTTTAAAGAAAGAGAATACATACAGAGAAATAAAGAGAGAACACTGGAAGACAGATGCACATAACTGAGAAAAGTTATTTAAAAAATAAAATAAAAAGGATAACCAAAAAAAGAAAGAAGAAAAAAATGATCAACTACAACAACACCAACAAAATGATAGAAGCAACAGGTGAAAATGAGAAACAAAAACAAACCAATGATGTTTCAGAAATGTAAATATAAGAAAAAAAATAAAAATGAAAGCCTACAAATCTTTTAGGACAAAAAACAAGTGTTCCTTGTTTGGATGGACTTTCTACTGCCTTTGGTTTCCTTGAGATGGTCTGCAGTCTCTTTTGCCACTTGGCTGGTTTGACATGCCTTCAGTTTTTAGGGGTGGATCTTTTCTGACCCTCCTCCCCTGTTGGTGCAATCTTGGGACTCTGTGGTTCCCACAGGTTGCAGATAAATCTTGAGCGTGCTCTGTAGGTGGGGATGTGAGCGGTCTCGGAAGCCTTGGCTCCTCCTGTCTGCTGTGGGGCCACTGCCTTTAGTGCCTGGCTTTGAATAGGCTATGGACTCAGCAGGGTGGGGCGACTCTGGCCTGGTTTACTGGGCTGAGTCTTGGGGAGGTTCCACCATCCTGGGTGGGGCAGCCTTCTGGGCAGAGCTGGTTATGGAATTCAGCTCCGTTTCGGGCTGGGTATGGGCATCTAAATGGGACCGATTATCTGTCTCGGGAAGATAGTTCTCCCATTTGGCAGATCCATGCCGCCGATAGCTGCTTGCCGATTTTGCTTTTTAATTTAGGAATTCCGGTGAGTAGGCAGAGATGAGGGAAGAAGTTTCATGCCCAGGTTGGACATGAAAGTTCCTGAGACAATATTCCAATTAAAGACTGAGTAAAGTGTGGGTACCTATTCTCCAGGATCCAGAGAAGAACAATGGCTGGGTGCATTGGAATACACCAGTCATCTCCAGCCACAACGAAAGCATAAGTAGGGAGGTAACAGCCTGGACCAGCCTGGTCTATATTAAAAATCTACCTTCAAAAAGAACAAAGGAAAGAGTGCTTCATGTTTGATTCAAGCACTAAATCATTTGTGCCCTGGAGTTGAATTCCAAGTTTCTGTAAGCACTCTGTAACCAGTTTCTGTAAACACTCTTTTTGTTTTTGTTTTTTTTTTTTTGGCCAGTCCTGGGCCTTGGACTCAGGGCCTGAGCACTGTCCCTGGCTTCTTTTTGCTCAAGGCTAGCACTCTGCCACTTGAGCCACAGCGCCGCTTCTGGCCGTTTTCTGTATATGTGGTGCTGGGGAATCGAACCTAGGGCCTCGTGTATCCGAGGCAGGCACTCTTGCCACTAGGCTATATCCCCTGCCCAGTAAACACTCTTTTTGAATCATGTACACCTATTGTTGTGCATGCTGCTCTATATAAACTTACAGGTGTTATTGCTAGAATTTGTGCCCTACTGTGGTCCATGCTGGTGTGCATGTACAGAATAATGCACATGCACCTATTTATGCATCTTTGGGTAAGGATTGGCCTCCTAGCACATGTGGGCCTTCTTGTACACATTCACGTGTATATCCTCATGTCATGGGCCTCTGTGTGCAAGAAGGCATGCTGTTGTTTGTGGGTCTCATGGTGTACATAGATTGCTGGTGTTCATGCACATGATAGCTTAACTTTTTGTTTGAATGTGGGTTTTCATCTAATTTTCATTTATTTATATTCCTTTAGTCCGTGTGCATAGAGGGGGGGGGGCGTTTAGCTGGTATTAGGGCAGTCCTGTTCATGTTTTGTGCAGAAGCCTTCGATATATGCGGCACACTTGCTGTGCCATAAGTGTCCACAGGGTGGACTCCAAGCCTACCCAGTACTGCAGGGCAAAGAATCCTGCACATCCTACAGTCCACAGGCTTGGCCTACAGTATGTTGGCTTTCTTTCTAAGTGTACCCATGCCATTGTGCTTGGGGGCCTTTTGAAACACATAGGCAGGGTTGTGCATCCTCACAGACCAGCTGCTTCCATTTGTACGTATGCTTATTGGTATATACGATCCTACTTTAATCATGCACCACCTAGACTTCTTTTGCCTTATGCAGTTTATGCACTTGACAGTGTGTGAGAAATTTCTGGTGCGTGTGTGCCCACTGAAGCACATGGGCAACTGCAGTGCATGTGCCAACTAAATTCCATGCATCT
Source organism: Perognathus longimembris pacificus (assembly GCF_023159225.1). NCBI lineage: Eukaryota > Metazoa > Chordata > Mammalia > Rodentia > Heteromyidae > Perognathus > Perognathus longimembris. Next base: position 2,182 of record NW_025957222.1, on the reverse strand, counting down.
CATAGAATGCAAAGGCCCTCTGGTGTGCATACAGCTACTCATTCAGCTTAACCGGTTGGTGCACATGAGATTCTTGGTGCCTGTGCCCCTGCCAATATGTGTTTGGTAAACGTGACCCTCAGCTGTTCAACGGTGTTCTAGTGCGTGTTGTTTGTATGTGTCTGCTCCTGCACGTGTCCACGTGTTGGCTGTTAAATGTGACTCGAGGTCCTCCTTGTGTCCATTAGTTTGCTTTCTGGTGCACAAGTACCTTGGATTGTGTGTGTGAATGCTATTCTCTGTACACCTGCTCCTTTGTGCAGGCATGCTGCTGCAAATGTGCTTTCCATTTCTGGTGGGCATGCATCTGATATTTTGTTTTTTATTGTGCTTGTGTGTTGTTATTTAGGGCAGTCCAGTTTACTTTTTGTGCTGAAAATTGAGGTACACAGAGTCATGCAGATCCCCATATTGTTCCGTGAATCTGGGGGACAGAGGCCAGTAGCATCAGGTCCCATAGATTCTGTACCACATACTCCTGGTCTATAAAGAGTTTTGCTTCCTTCCTATTCCTATGGTGCATGGTCCATGTTATGTGTGGTTTCGGCAACTTAGGCTGCCCAGACTGGTATGCTGATGTATATGTGCCTGGTGGTACATGTCCTGTACAGGGATGCTGGTAATTCTGCTGGTAATTCAGGGCATTCAGTCATGTCCACCAGAGGGTGCATGATAGCCTCCTCCATGTGTGCTTTGGATAGCAGGGAGGGCTTTTTGTGTGCATCCACCAGCTTTGCTATGGTCCTCTTTGTGCACAAAAACTTCCTCATCCTGTGTGTCTGATGCATGGAGGACACTTTTTGTGCATGCCCACTGGAGTTGTCTCTGCTGGTGCATATGAGCCTCCTAATGCATGTGCACCTGCTGATGTGCATGAGCCTTCTGCTGTAAATGTGTCATAGGTACTCAGTGAAACTACTATTATGCATGCATTTCCTGAAATGAAATACCTTCTAGTACACACCAGCCTATTGGTGCCTCTGCATATCATCTGACATATGCCAATATAGCTGTGCATTCCCATCCTGGTCCAAGAGAGACTGCTGGCATGTTTTAGAACTCTGGTGGGCAGGTATGTCCTAGTTCATGTGAGCCTCAGTGTTTGTATGTTCCTCCTGACTCACATGCATTTCTTGGTGCATGTGGTTCTTCTATTGTCCATATGTATTCTTGGTGTTCCTGAGCCTGCTTATCGATGTTGGCCTCCTGGTGCACAACAGTGTGCTAGCATTCATGCACAATACTCCTGAAATAGCGTGTAGGACATGGGTGCCCATGGACCTAAGATTTTACTTCTTTAATGCACGGGTTGTGTGTGTGCTTTGGGCACTGGGTCACCAGCTTGTTTTTGTGGTTGAGCATGGGGCCATCTGGTTTCCTCTGCACCCCATGATGTTCTCCACAGACAACAAAAGCTGGCTTTGTGCCGCAGATCCATGTAGATGAACCTGCATGGCCAATACTCAGTGTATTTCCCAGAACCCACACTCTGGCTGGGATCCTGGGAACCATCCATCACTGGAGTCGTTGTCTGGTCACAGGCACAGATTTCCTCATTGGGAGGCTTAATTGTCCTACCCATACTCCAGATTACCTATCACAATGCTCTATCTTATGGTCAGCAAAATGAGCAGCAACCTGGACAGGTACCTGGTCATGCTGAAGACGGAGCTGCCATCCTGGTTCTGGGAAGGAGACTGATGTTTGCTAACAGCTGAGGGCTCATGGAGACCTACCTGGGAATGTTACCTAGGCACACACCCGGCTGGATACCTGGCTGTTGGCCCAGAAGCGCTGCTCAAGTTCAATTCAGGCCCATCCTGAGAGCGTTTTTCTGGGGCAGCTTTCTAGCTTCTTACCTGAGCAGCTACCTGTACAGAATGAAGAGTCATCTGATGCTCCATGGCCAGAAGCACCACTTACGGAGACCCAACTGCCACCCTCAGAACTGGGGGCTCCATGCAGTAAGTCCCAGAGAAGACACTTTACCTGAGTGCCCTGGTCACATGTTGCACTGTGAGACAAAGTCCCCAATATCTGTGATGCTCTCTGTTACTGTCCATATGGCTGTGCCTTTCACAACAGTGTTCTGCTGATCTCTAGCATTATGTGAGCCACAGGCCATGGGTTACACAATACTTGC
>NW_025957221.1:0-63030 GCF_023159225.1 Perognathus longimembris pacificus | reverse complement strand
GATATTTACTGATAAACAGCTACGTACGCAGCATTTTCATGTCGTTCCTAAATGAGATTTTATCTCTCTCCCCTCAGCACAAATCAGATTCTTCTGAGGAGTTCCCAGTACATTATCCTTTCCCCTGTGTACTTACCTTAACAAGCTCCAGCTGTTTTTATTCTAAGAAGGTTTAATCCCTGATAGACAGCTGCCTACCCCCTTCATAAGTGCAGGTCTTAAATGAGCTTTTTTCTCTGTTCCCTCACCACAATCCAGATTCTTTTGGGGAGTTACCAGTACAGTAACCATACCAGGAAGTGCTTAATTTATTAAGCTACTGCTTTTCTTAATCTCAGTGGAGATATTTACTGATAACAGCTACCTACATAGCAAGTTCATGTCATTCCTAAAAGACCTTTTATCTCTCTCCCCTCACCACAAATCAGATTCTGCTGAGGACTTCCCAGTACATTATCCTTTCCCCTTTGTAATTACCTTAACAAGCTCCAGCTGTTTTTATTCTCAGAAGGTTTACTCCCTGATAAACAGCTGCCTACCTCCTTCGTAAGTGCAGGTCCTAAATGAGCTTTTTTCTCTGTTCCCTCACCAAAATCCAGATTCTTTTAGGGAGTTTCCAGTACAGTAACCATACCAGGGAGTACTTAATTTATTAAGCTACTGCTTTTCTTAATCTGAGTGGAGATATTTACTGATAATCAGCTACCTACGCAGCATGTTCATGTCGTTCCTAAATGAGCTTTTATCTCTCTCCCCTCACCACAAATCAGATTCTTCTGAGGAGTTCCCAGTACATTATCCTTTCCACTGTGTAATTACCTTAACAAGCTCCAGCTGTTTTTATTCTCAGAAGGTTTACTCCCTGATATACAGCTGCCTACCCCCTTCGTAAGTGTAGGTCCTAAATGAGCTTTTTTTCTCTGTTCCCTCACCACAATCCAGATTCTTTTGGGGAGTTACCAGTACAGTAACCATACCAGGAAGTACTTAATTTATTAAGCTACTGCTTTTCTTAATCTCAGTGGAGATATTTACTGATAAACAGCTACCTACGCAGCATGTTCATGTCGTTCCAAAATGAGCTTTTATCTCTCTCCCCTCACCACAAAACAGATTCCTCTGAGGAGTTCCCAGTACATGTTCCTTTCCCCTGTGTATTTACCTTAAAGAGCTCCAGCTGTTTTTATTCTCAGAAGGTTTACTCCCTGATATACAGCTGCCTAACCCCTTGGTAAGTGCAGGTCCTAAATGAGCTTTTTTCTCTGTTCCCTCACCACAATCCAGATTCTTTTGGGGAGTTACCCGTACAGGAACCATACCATGAAGTCCTTAATTTATTAAGCTACTGCTTTTCTTAAACTCAGTGGAGATATTTACTGATAATCAGCTACCTATGCAGCATGTTCATGTCGTTCCTAAATGAGCTTTATCTCTCTCCCCTCACCACAAATCAGATTCTTCTGAGGAGTTCCCAGTACATTAGCCTTTCCCCTGTGTAATTACCATAACAAGATCCAGCTGTTTTATTCTCAGAAGTTTTACTCCCTGATATACAGCTGCCTACCCCCTTCGTAAGTGCAGGTCCTAAATGAGCTTTTTTCTCTGTTCCCTCACCACAATCCAGATTCTTTTGGGGAGTTACCAGTACAGTTACCATACCAGGAAGTACTTAATTTATTAAGCTACTGCTTTTCTTAATCTAAGTGGAGATATTTACTGATAAACAGCTACCTACGCAGCATGTTCATGTCGTTCCTAAATGAGCTTTTATCTCTCTCCCCTCACCACAAATCAGATTCTTCTGAGGAGTTCCCAGTACATTATCTTTCCCCAGTGTAATTACCTTAACAAGCTCCAGCTGTTTTTATTCTCAGAAGGTTTACTCCCTGATATACAGCTGCCTACCACCTTCGTAAGTGCAGGTCCTAAATGAGCTTTTTTCTCTGTTCCCTCACCACAATCCGGATTCTTTTGGGGAGTTACCAGTACAGTAACCATACAAGGAAGTACTTAATTTATTAAGCTACTGCTTTTCTTAATCTCAGTGGAGATATTTACTGATAAAAAGCTACCTACGCAGCATGTTCATGTCGTTCCTAAATGAGCTTTTATCTCTCTCCCTTCACCACAAATCAGATTCTTCTGAGGAGTTCCCGTACATTATGCTTTCCCCTGTGTAATTACCTTAAGAAGCTCCAGCTGTTTTTATTCCCAGAAGGTTTACTCCCTGATATACAGCTGCCTACCCCCTTCGTAAGTGCAGGTCCTAAATGAGCTTTTTTCTCTGTTCCCTCACCACAATCCAGATTCTTTTGGCGAGTTGCCAGTACAGTACCATACCAGGAAGTACTCAATTTATTAAGCTACTGCTTTTCTTAATCTCAGTGGAGATATTTACTGATAAACAGCTACCTACGCAGCATGTTCATGTCGTTCCTTAATGAGCTTTTATCACTCTTCCCTCACCACAAATCAGATTCTTCTGAGGAGTTCCCAGTACATTATCCTTTTCTCTGTGTAATTACCTTAACAAGCTCCAGCTGTTTTTATTCTCAGAAGGTGTACTCCCTGATATACTGCTGCGTACCCCGTTCGTAAGTGCAGGTCCTAAATGAGCTTTTTTTCTCTGTTCCCTCACCACAATCCAGATTCTTTTGGGGAGTTACCAGTACAGTAACCATACCAGGAAGTACTTAATTTATTAAGTTACTGCTTTTCTTAATCTCAGTGGAGACATTTACTGATAAACAGCTACCTACGCAGCATGTTCATGTCGTTCCTAAATGAGCTTTTATCTCTCTCCCCTCACCACAAATCAGATTCTTCTGAGGAGTTCCCAGTACATTATCCTTTCCCCTGTATAATTACCTTAACAAGCTCCAACTGTTTTTATTCTCAGAAGGTTTACTCCCTGATATACAGCTGCCTACCCCCTTCGTAAGTGCAGGTCCTAAATGAGCTTTTTTTTCTTTTCCCTCACCACAATCCAGATTCTTTTGGGGAGTTACCAGAACAGTAACCATACCAGGAAGTACTTAATTTATTAAGCTACTCCTTTTCTTTTCTTTTCTTTTTTTTTTTTTTTTTTGGCCAGTCCTGGAACTTGGACTCAAGGCCTGAGCACTGTCCCTGGCTTCTTTTTGCTCAAGGCTATCACTCTGCCACTTGAGCCGCAGCGCCACTTCTGGCCATTTCTGTATATGTGGTGCTGGGGAATCGAACCCAGGGCCTCATGTATACGAGGCAGGCACTCTTGCCACTAGGCCATATCCCCAGCCAAGCTACTGCTTTTCTTAATATCAGTGGAGATATTTACTGATAAACAGCTACCTACGCAGCATGTTCACGTCGTTCCTAAATGAGCTTTTATCTCTCTCCCCTCACCACAAATCAGATTTTTCTGAGGAGTTCCCAGTACATAATCCTTTCCCCTGTGTACTTACCTTAACAAGATCCAGCTGTTTTTATTCTCAGAAGGTTTACTCCCTGATATACAGCTGCCTACCCCCTTCGTAAGTGCAGGTCCTACATGAGCTTTTTTCTTTGTTCCCTCACCACAATCCAGATTCTTTTAGGGAGTTACCAGTACAGTAACCATACCAGGAAGTAATTATTTTATTAAGCTACTGCTTTTCTTAGTCTCAGTGGAGATATTTACTGATAAACAGCTACCTACGCAGCAAGTTCATGTCGTTTCTAAATGAGCTTTTATCTCTCTCACCTCACCACAAATCAGATTCTTCTGAGGAGTTCCCAGTACTTTATCGTTTCCCCTGTGTAATTACATGAACAAGCTCCAGCTGTTTTTATTCTCAGAAGATTTACTCCCTGATATACAGCTGCCTACCCCCTTCGTAAGTGCAGGTCGTAAATGACCTTTGTTCTCTGTTCCCTCACCACAATCCAGATTCTTTTGGGGAGTTACAAGTACAGTAACCATACCAGGAAGTACTTAATTTATTAAGCTACTGCTTTTTTTAATCTCAGTGGAGATATTTACTGATAAACAGCTACGTACGCAGCATTTTCATGTCGTTCCTAAATGAGATTTTATCTCTCTCCCCTCAGCACAAATCAGATTCTTCTGAGGAGTTCCCAGTACATTATCCTTTCCCCTGTGTACTTACCTTAACAAGCTCCAGCTGTTTTTATTCTAAGAAGGTTTAATCCCTGATAGACAGCTGCCTACCCCCTTCATAAGTGCAGGTCTTAAATGAGCTTTTTTCTCTGTTCCCTCACCACAATCCAGATTCTTTTGGGGAGTTACCAGTACAGTAACCATACCAGGAAGTGCTTAATTTATTAAGCTACTGCTTTTCTTAATCTCAGTGGAGATATTTACTGATAAACAGCTACCTACTCAGCATGTTCATGTCGTTCCTAAATGAGCTTTTATCTCTCTCCCCTCACCACAAATCAGATAGTTCTGAGGAGTTCCCAGTACATTATCCTGTCCCCTGTGTAATTACCTTAACAAGCTCCAGCTGTTTTTATTCTCAGAAGGTTTACACCCTGATATACAGCTGCCTACCCCATTCTTAAGTGCAGGTCCTAAATGAGCTTTTTTCTCTGTTCCCTCACCACAATCCAGATTCTTTTGGGGAGTTACCAGTACAGTATCCATACCAGGAAGTACTTAATTTATTAAGCTACTGCTTTTCTTAATCTGAGTGGAGATATTTGCTGATAAATAGCCACTTATGTAGCATGTTCATGTCATTCCTAAATGAGCTTTTATCTCTCTCCCCTCACCACAAATCAGATTCTTCTGAGGAGTTCCCAGGACATTATCCTTTCCCCTGTGTAATTACCTTAACAAGCTCCAGCTGTTTTTATTCTCAGAAGGTTTACTTCCAGATATACAGCTGCCTACCCCTTCGTAAGTGCAGGTCTTAAATGAGCTTTTTTCTCTGTTCCCTCACCACAATCCAGATTCTTTTGGGGAGTTACCAGTACAGTAACCATAACAGGAAGTACTTAATTTATTAAGATACTGCTTTTCTTAATCTCAGTGGAGATATTTACTGATAAACAGCTACCTACGCAGCATGTTCATGTCGTTCCTAAATGAGCATTTATCTCTCTCCCTTCACCACAAATCAGATTCTTCTGAGGAGTTCCCCGTACATTATCCTTTCCCCTGTGTAATTACCTTAACAAGCTCCAGCTGTTTTTATTCTCAGAAGGTTTACTCCCTGATATACAGCTGCCTACCCCATTCTTAAGTGCAGGTCCTAAATGAGCTTTTTTCTCTGTTCCCTCACCACAATCCAGATTCTCTTGGGGAGTTACCAGTACAGTATCCATACCAGGAAGTACTTAATTTATTAAGCTACTGCTTTTCTTAATCTGAGTGGAGATATTTGCTGATAAACAGCTACGTATGTAGCATGTTCATGTCGTTCCTAAATGAGCTTTTATCTCTCTCCCCTCACGACGAATCAGATTCTTCTGAGGAGTTCCCAGTACATTATCCTTTCCCCTGTGTAATTACCTTAACAAGGTCCAGCTGTTTTTATTCTCAGAAGGTTTACTCCCTGATATACAGCTGCCTACCACCTTCGTATGTGCAGGTCCTAAATGAGCCTTTTTCTCTGTTCCCTCACAAAAATCCAGATTCTTTTGGGGAGTTACCAGTACAGTAACCATACCAGGAAGTACTTAATTTATTAAGCTACTGATTTTCTTAATCTCAGTGGAGATATTTACTGATAAACAGCTACCTACGAAGCATATTCATGTCGTTCCTAAATGAGCTTTTATCTCTCTCCCCTCATCACAAATCAGATTTTTCTGAGGAGTTCCCACTACATTATCCTTTCCCCTGTGTAATTACCTTAACAAGCTCCAGCTGTTTTTATTCACAGAAGGTTTACTCCCTGATATACAGCTGCCTAACCCCTTCGTAAATTCAGGTCCTAAATGAGCTTTTTTCTCTGTTCCCTCACCACAATCTAGATTCTTTTGGGGAGTTACCAGTACAGTAACCATACCAGGAAGTACTTAATTTATTAAGCTACTGACTTTCTTAATCTCAGTGGAGATTTTTACTGATAAACAGCTACCTAGGCAGCATGTGCATATCGTTCCTAAATGAGCTTTTATCTCTCTCCCCTCACCACAAATCAGATTCTTCTGAGGAGTTCCCAGTACTTTATCCTTTCCCCTGTGTAATTACCTTAACAAGCTCCAGCTGTTTTTATTCTCAGAAGGTTTACTCCCTGATATACAGCTGCCTACGCCCTTCGTAAGTGCAGGTCCTAAATGAGCTTTGTTCTCTGTTCCCTCACCACAATCCAGATTCTTTTGGGGAGTTACAAGTACAGTAACCATACCAGGAAGTACTTAATTTATTAAGCTACTGCTTTTCTGAATCTCAGTGGAGATATTTACTGATAAACAGCTACCTACGCAGCATGTTCATGTCGTTCCTAAATGAGCTTTTATCTCTCTCCCCTCACCACAAATCAGATTCTTCTGAGCAGTTCCCAGTACATTATCCTGTCCCCTGTGTAATTACCTTAACAAGCTCCAGCTGTTTTTATTCTCAGAAGGTTTACACCCTGATATACAGCTGCCTAGCCCATTCTTAAGTGCAGGTCCTAATGAGCTTTTTTCTCTGTTCCCTCACCACAATCCAGATTCTTTTGGGGAGTTACCAGTACAGTATCCATACCAGGAAATACTTAATTTATTAAGCTACTGCTTTTCTTAATCTGAGTGGAGATATTTGCTGATAAACAGCCACTTATGTAGCATGTTCATGTCGTTCCTAAATGAGCTTTTATCTCTCTCCCCTCACCACAAATCAGATTCTTCTGAGGAGTTCCCAGTACATTATCCTTTCTCCTGTGTAATTACCTTAACAAGCTAAAGCTGTTTTTATTCTCAGAAGGTTTACTCCCTGATATACAGCTGCCTACCCCATCGTAAGTGCAGGTCTTAAATGAGCTTTTTTCTCTGTTCCCTCACCACAATCCAGATTCTTTTGGGGAGTTACCAGTACAGTAACCATACCAGGAAGTACTTAATTTATTAAGCTACTGCTTTTCTTAATCTCAGTGGAGATATTTACTGATAAACAGCTACCTACGCAGCATGTTCATGTCGTTCTTAAATGAGCTTTTATCTCTCTCCCCTCACCACAAATCAGATTCTTCTGAGGAGTTCCCAGCACATTATCCTTTCCCCTCTGTAATTACCTTAACAAGCTCCAGCTGTTTTTATTCTCAGAAGGTTTACTCTCTGATATACAGCTGCCTATCCCCTTCGTAAGTGCAGGTCCTAAATTAGTTTTTTCTCTGTTCCCTCACCACATTCCAGATTCATTTGGGGAGTTACCAGTACAGTAACCATACCAGGAAGAACTTAATTAATTAAGCTACAGCTTTTCTTAATCTCAGTGGAGATATTTACTGATAAACAGCTACCTACGCAGCATGTTCATGTCGTTCCTAAATGAGCAATTATCTCTCTCCCCTCACCACAAATCAGATTCTTCTGAAGAGTTCCCAGTACTTTATCATTTCCCCTGTGTAATTACCTTAACAAGCTCCAGCTGTTTTTATTCTCAGAAGGTTTACTCCCTGATATACAGCTGCCTACCCCCTTCGTCAGTGCAGGTCCTAAATGAGCTTATTTCTCTGCTCTCTCACCACAATCCAGATTCTTTTGGGGAGTTACCAGTACAGTAACCATACCAGGAAGTACTTAATTTATTAAGCTACTGCTTTTCTTAATCTCAGTGGAGATATTTACTGATAAACAGCTACCTACCCAGCATGTTCATGTCGTTCCTAAATGAGCTTTTATCTCTCTCCCCTCACCACAAATCAGATATTTCTGAGGAGGTCCCAGTACATTATACTTTCCCCTGTGTAATTACCTTAACAAGCTCCAGCTGTTTTTATTCTCAGAAGGTTTACTCCCTGATATACAGCTTCCTACCCCCTTCGTAAGTGCAGGTCCTAAATGAGCTTTTTTCTCTGTTCCCTCACCACAATCCAGATTCTTTTAGGGAGTTACCAGTACAGTAACCATACCAGGAAGTACTTAATTTATTAAGCTACTGCTTTTCTTAATCTGAGTGGAGATATTTACTGATAATCAGCTACCTACGCAGCATGTTCATGTCGTTCCTAAATGAGCTTTTATCTCTCTCCCCTCACCACAAATCAGATTCTTCTGAGGAGTTCCCAGTACATTATTCTTTCCCCTGTGTAATTACCTTAACAAGCTCCAGCTGTTTTTATTCTCAGAAGGTTTACTCCCTGATATACAGCTGCCTACCGCCTTCGTGAAGTGCAGGTCCTAAATGAGCTTTTTCTCTGTTCCCTCACCACAATCCAGATTCTTTTGGGGAGTTACCAGTACAGTAACCATACCAGGAAGTACTTAATTTATTAAGCTACTGCTTTTCTTAATCTCAGTGGAGATATTTACTGATAAACAGCTACCTACGCAGCATGTTCACGTCGTTCCTAAATGAGCTTTTATCTCTCTCCCCTCACCACAAATCAGATTTTTCTGAGGAGTTCCCAGTACATAATCCTTTCCCCTGTGTACTTACCTTAACAAGATCCAGCCGTTTTTATTCTCAGAAGGTTTACTCCCTGATATACAGCTGCCTACCCCCTTCGTAAGTGCAGGTCCTAAATGAGCTTTTTTCTCTGTTCCCTCACCACAATCCAGATTCTTTTAGGTAGTTACCAGTACAGTAACCATACCAGGAAGTACTTATTTTATTAAGCTACTGCTTTTCTTAATCTCAGTGGAGATATTTACTGATAAACAGCTACCTACGCAGCATGTTCATGTCGTTTTTAATGAGCTTTTACCTCTCTCCCCTCACCACAAATCAGATTCTTCTGAGGAGTTCCCAGTACTTTATCGTTTCCCCTGTGTAATTACCTTAACAAGCTCCAGCTGTTTTTATTCTCAGAAGATTTACTCCCTGATATACAGCTGCCTACCCCCTTCGTAAGTGCAGGTCCTAAATGACCTTTGTTTTCTGTTCCCTCACCACAATCCAGATTCTTTTGGGGAGTTACAAGTACAGTAACCATACCAGGAAGTACTTAATTTATTAAGCTACTGCTTTTCTTAATCTCAGTGGAGATATTTACTGATAAACAGCTACGTACGCAGCATTTTCATGTCGTTCCTAAATGAGATTTTATCTCTCTCCCCTCACCACAAATCAGATTCTTCTGAGGAGTTCCCAGTACATTATCCTTTCCCCTGTGTACTTACCTTAACAAGCTCCAGCTGTTTTTATTCTCAGAAGGTTTAATCCCTGATAGACAGCTGCCTACCCCCTTCATAAGTGCAGGTCTTAAATGAGCTTTTTTCTCTGTTCCCTCACCACAATCCAGATTCTTTTGGGGAGGTACCAGTACAGTAACCATACCAGGAAGTGCTTAATTTATTAAGCTACTGCTTTTCTTAATCTCAGTGGAGATAATTACTGATAAACAGCTACCTACTCAGCATGTTCATGTCGTTCCTAAATGAGCTTTTATCTCTCTCCCCTCACCACAAATCAGATAGTTCTGATGAGTTCCCAGTACATTATCCTGTCCCCTGTGTAATTACCTTAACAAGCTCCAGCTGTTTTTATTCTCAGAAGGTTTACACCCTGATATACAGCTGCCTACCACATTCTTAAGTGCAGGTCCTAAATGAGCTTTTTTCTCAGTTCCCTCACCACAATCCAGATTATTTTGGGGAGTTACCAGTACAGTATACATACCAGGAAGTACTTAATTTATTAAGCTACTGCTTTTCTTAATCTGAGTGGAGATATTTGCTGATAAACAGCTACGTATGTGGCATGTTCATGTCGTTCCTAAATGAGCTTTTATCTCTCTCCCCTCACGACGAATCAGATTCTTCTGAGGAGTTCCCAGTACATTATCCTTTCCCCTGTGTAATTACCTTAACAAGCTCCAGCTGTTTTTATTCTCAGAAGGTTTACTCCCTGATATACAGCTGCCTACCACCTTCGTAAGTGCAGGTCCTAAATGAGCCTTTTTCTCTGTTCCCTCACAAAAATCCAGATTCTTTTGGGGAGTTACCAGTACAGTAACCATACCAGGAAGTACTTAATTTATTAAGCTACTGATTTTCTTAATCTCAGTGGAGATATTTACTGATAAACAGCTACCTACGAAGCATATTCATGTCGTTCCTAAATGAGCTTTTATCTCTCTCCCCTCATCACAAATCAGATTTTTCTGAGGAGTTCCCAGTACATTATCCTTTCCCCTGTGTAATTACCTTAACAAGCTCCAGTTGTTTTTATTCACAGAAGGTTTACTCCCTGATATACAGCTGCCTAAACCCTTCGTAAATTCAGGTCCTAAATGAACTTTTTTCTCTGTTCCCTCACCACAATCTAGATTCTTTTGGGGAGTTACCAGTACAGTAACCATGCCAGGAAGTACTTAATTTATTAATCTACTGATTTTCTTAATCTCAGAGGAGATATTGACTGACAAACAGCTACCTACGCAGCATGTTTATTTCGTTCATAAATGAGCTTTTATCTCTCTCCCCTCACCACAAATCAGATTCTTCTGAGGAGTTCCCAGTACTTTATCCTTTCCCCTGTGTAATTACCTTAACAAGCTCCAGCTGTTTTTATTCTCAGAAGGTTTACTCCCTGATATACAGCTGCCTACCCCCTTCGTAAGTGAAGGTCCTAAATGAGCTTTTTAATCTGTTCCCTCACCACAATCCAGATTCTTTTGGGGAGTTACCAGTACAGTATCCATACCAGGAAGTACTTAATTTATTAAGCTACTGCTTTTCTTAATCTGAGTGGAGATATTTGCTGATAAACAGCCACTTATGTAGCATGTTCATGTCGTTCCTAAATGAGCTTTTATCTCTCTCCCCTCACCACAAATCAGATAGTTCTGAGGAGTTCCCAGTACATTATCCTGTCCCCTGTGTAATTACCTTAACAAGCTCCACCTGTTTTTATTCTCAGAAGGTTTACACCCTGATATACAGCTGCCTACCCCATTCTTAAGTGCAGGTCCTAAATGAGCTTTTTTCTCTGTTCCCTCACCACAATCCAGATTCTTTTGGGGAGTTACAAGTACAGTATCCATACCAGGAAGTACTTAATTTATTAAGCTACTGCTTTTCTTAATCTGAGTGGAGATATTTGCTGATAAACAGCTACGTATGTAGCATGTTCATGTCGTTCCTAAATGAGCTTTTATCTCTCTCCCCTCACGACGAATCAGATTCTTCTGAGGAGTTCCCAGTACATTATCCTTTCCCCTGTGTAATTACCTTAACAAGGTCCAGCTGTTTTTATTCTCAGAAGGTTTACTCCCTGATATACAGCTGCCAACCACCTTCGTAAGTGCAGGTCCTAAATGAGCTTTTTTCTCTGTTCCCTCACCACAATCCAGATTCTTTTGGGGAGTTACCAGTACAGTAACCATACCAGGAAGTACTTAATTTATTAAGCTACTGCTTTTCTTAATCTCAGTGGAGATATTTACTGATAAACAGCTACCTACGCAGCATGTTCACGTCGTTCCTAAATGAGCTTTTATCTCTCTCCCCTCACCACGAATCAGATTTTTTGAGGAGTTCCCAGTACATAATCCTTTCCCCTGTGTACTTACCTTAACAAGATCCAGCCGTTTTTATTCTCAGAAGGTTTACTCCCTGATATACAGCTGCCTACCCCCTTCGTAAGTGCAGGTCCTAAATGAGCTTTTTTCTCTGTTCCCTCACCACAATCCAGATTCTTTTAGGGAGTTACCAGTACAGTAACCATACCAGGAAGTACTTATTTTATTAAGCTACTGCTTTTCTTAATCTCAGTGGAGATATTTACTGATAAACAGCTACCTACGCAGCATGTTCATGTCGTTTCTAAATGAGCTTTTATCTCTCTCCCCTCACCACAAATCAGATTCTTCTGAGGAGTTCCCAGTACTTTATCGTTTCCCCTGTGTAATTACCTTAACAAGCTCCAGCTGTTGTTATTCTCAGAAGATTTACTCCCTGATATACAGCTGCCTACCCCCTTCGTAAGTGCAGGTCCTAAATGACCTTTGTTCTCTGTTCCCTCACCACAATCCAGATTCTTTTGGGGAGTTACAAGTACAGTAACCATACCAGGAAGTACTTAATTTATTAAGCTACTGCTTTTCTTAATCTCAGTGGAGATATTTACTGATAAACAGCTACGTACGCAGCATTCTCATGTCGTTCCTAAATGAGATTTTATCTCTCTCCCCTCACCACAAATCAGATTCTTCTGAGGAGTTCCCAGTACATTATCCTTTCCCCTGTGTACTTACCTTAACAAGCTCCAGCTGTTTTTATTCTCAGAAGGTTTAATCCCTGATAGACAGCTGCCTACCCCCTTCATAAGTGCAGGTCTTAAATGAGCTTTTTTCTCTGTTCCCTCACCACAATCCAGATTCTTTTGGGGAGGTACCAGTACAGTAACCATACCAGGAAGTGCTTAATTTATTAAGCTACTGCTTTTCTTAATCTCAGTGGAGATATTTACTGATAAACAGCTACCTACGCAGCATGTTCATGTCGTTCCTAAATGAGCTTTTATCTCTCTCCCCTCACCACAAATCAGATTCTTCTGAGGAGTTCCCAGTACATTATCCTTTCCCCTGTATAATTACCTTAACAAGCTCCAACTGTTTTTATTCTCAGAAGGTTTACTCCCTGATATACAGCTGCCTACCCCCTTCGTAAGTGCAGGTCCTAAATGAGCTTTTTTTTCTTTTCCCTCACCACAATCCAGATTCTTTTGGGGAGTTACCAGAACAGTAACCATACCAGGAAGTACTTAATTTATTAAGCTACTCCTTTTCTTTTTTTTTCTTTTTTTTTTTTTTTGGCCAGTCCTGGAACTTGGACTCAAGGCCTGAGCACTGTCCCTGGCTTCTTTTTGCTCAAGGCTAGCACTCTGCCACTTGAGCCGCAGCGCCACTTCTGGCCATTTTCTGTATATGTGGTGCTGTGGAATCGAACCCAGGGCCTCATGTATACGAGGCAGGCACTCTTGCCACTAGGCCATATCCCCAGCCAAGCTACTGCTTTTCTTAATCTCAGTGGAGATATTTACTGATAAACAGCTACCTACGCAGCATGTTCATGTCGTTCCTAAATGAGCTTTTATCTCTCTCCCCTCACCACAAAACAGATTCTTCTGAGGAGTTCCCAGTACATTATCCTTTCCCCTGTGTAATTACCTTAACAAGCTCCAGCTGTTTTTATTCTCAGAAGGTTTACTCCCTGATATACAGCTGCCTACCCCCTTCGTAAGTGCAGGTCCTCAATGAGCTTTTTTCTCTGTTCCCTCACCACAATCCAGATTCTTTTGGGGAGTTACCAGTACAGTATCCATAGCAGGAAGTACTTAATTTATTAAGCTACTGCTTTTCTTAATCTCAGTGGAGATATTTACTGATAAACAGCTACCTACGCTGCATGTTCATGTCGTTCCTAAATGAGCTTTTTTCTCTCTCCCCTCACCACAATTCAGATTCTTCTGATGAGTTCCCAGTACATTATCCTTTCCCCTGTGTAATTACCTTAACAAGCTCCAGCTGTTTTTATTCTCAGAAGGCTTACTCCCTGATATACAGCTGCCTACCCCCTTCGTAAGTGCAGGTCCTAAATGAGCTTTTTTCTCTGTTCCCTCACCACAATCCAGATTCTTTTGGGGAGTTACCAGTACAGTAACCATACCAGGAAGTACTTAATTTATTAAGCTACTGCTTTTCTTAATCTCAATGGAAATATTTACTGATAAACAGCTACCTACGCAGCATGTTCATGTCGTTCCTAAATGAGCTTTTATCTCTCTCCCCTCACCACAAATCAGATTCTTCTGAGGAGTTCCCAGTACATTATTGTTTCCCCTGTGTAATTACCTTAACAAGCTCCAGCTGTTTTTATTCTCAGAAGGTTTACTCCCTGATATACAGCTGCCTACCCACTTCGAATGTGGAGGTCCTAAATGAGCTTTTTTCTCTGTTCCCTCAACACAATCCAGATTCTTTTGGGGAGTTACCAGTACAGTAACCATACCAGGAAGTACTTAATTTATTAAGCTACTGCTTTTCTCAATCTCAGTGGAGATATTTACTGATAAACAGCTACCTACGCAGCATGTTCATGTCGTTCCTAAATGAGCTTTTATCTCTCTCTCCTCACCACAAATCAGATTCTTCTGAGGAGTTCCCAGTACATTATCATTTCCCCTGTGTAATTACCTTAACAAGCTCCAGCTGTTTTTAGTCTCAGAAGGTTTACTCCCTGATATACAGCTGCCTACCCCCTTCGAAAGTGCAGGTCCTAAATGAGCTTTTTTCTCTGTTCCCTCACCAGAATCCAGATTCTTTTGGGGAGTTACCAGTACAGTAACCATACCAGGAATTACTTAATTTATTAAGCTACTGCTTTTCTTAATCTCAGTGGAGATATTTACTGATAAACAGCTACCTACGCAGCATGTTCATGTCGTTCCTAAATGAGCTTTTATCTCTCTCCCCTCACCACAAATCAGATTCTTCTGAATTGTTCCCAGCATATTATCCTTTCCCTTGTGTAATTACCTTAACAAACTCCAGCTCTTTTTATTCTCAGAAGGTTTACTCCCTGATATACAGCTGCCTACCCCCTTCGTACGTGCAGGTCCTAAATGAACTTTTTTCTCTCTTCCCTCACCACAATCCAGATTCTTTTGGGGAGTTACCAGTACAGTACCATACCAGGAAGTACTCAATTTATTAAGCTACTGCTTTTCTTAATCTCAGTGGAGATATTTACTGATAAACAGCTACCTACGCAGCATGTTCATGTCGTTCCTAAATGAGCTTTTATCTCTCTCCCGTCACCACAAATCAGATTCTTCTGAGGAGTTCCCAGTACATTATCCTTTCCCCTGTGTAATTACCTTAACAAGCTCCAGCTGTTTTTAGTCTCAGAAGGTTTACTCCCTGATTAACAGCTGCCTACCCCCTTCGAAAGTGCAGGTCCTAAATGAGCTTTTTTCTCTGTTCCCTCACCAGAATCCAGATTCTTTTGGGGAGTTACCAGTACAGTAACCATACCAGGAAGTACTTAATTTATTAAGCTACAGCTTTTCTTAATCTCAGTGGAGATATTTACTGATAAACAGCTACCTACGCAGCATGTTCATGTCGTTCCTAAATGAGCTTTTATCTCTCTCCCCTCACCACAAATCAGATTCTTCTGAGGAGTTCCCAGTACATTATCCTTTTCCCTGTGTAATTACCTTAACAAGCTCCAGCTGTTTTTATTCTCAGAAGGTTTACTCCCTGATATACAGCTGCCTACCCCCTTCGAAAATGCAGGTCCTACATGAGCTTTTTTCTCTGTTCCCTCAACACAATCCAGATTCTTTTGGGGAGTTACCAGTACAGTAACCATACCAGGAAGTACTTAATTCATTAAGCTACTGCTTTTCTCAATCTCAGTGGAGATATTTACTGATAAACAGCTACCTACGCAGCATGTTCATGTCGTTCCTAAATGAGCTTTTATCTCTCTCCCCTCACCACAAATCAGATTCTTCTGAGGAGTTCCCAGTACATTATCCTTTCCCCTGTCTAATTACCTTAACAAGCTCCAGCTGCTTTTATTCTCAGAAGGTTTACTCCCTGATATACAGCTGCCTACCCCCTTCGTAAGTGCAGGTCCTAAATGAGCTTTTTTCTCTGTTCCCTCACCACAATCCAGATTCTTTTGGGAGTGACCAGTACAGTAACCATACCAGGAAGTACTTAATTTATTAAGCTACTGCTTTTCTTAATCTCAGTGGAGATATTTACTGATAAACAGCTACCTACATAGCATGTTCATGTCATTCCTAAAAGACCTTTTATCTCTCTCACCTCACCACAAATCAGATTCTGCTGAGGAGTTCCAAGTACATTATCGTTTCCCCTGTGTAATTACCTTAACAAGCTCCAGCTGTTTTTATTCTCAGAAGGTTTACTCCCTGATATACAGCTGCCTACCCCCTTCGTACGTGCAGGTCCTAAATGAGCTTTTTTCTCTGTTCCCTCACCACAATCCAGATTCTTTTGGGGGTTACCAGTACAGTAACCATACCAGGAAGTACTTAATTTATTAAGCTACTGCTTTTCTTAATCTCAGTGGAGATATTTACTGATAAACAGCTACCTACGCAGCATGTTCATGTCGTTCCTAAAAGACCTTTTATCTCTCTCCCCTCACCACAAATCAGATTCTGCTGAGGAGTTCCCAGTACATTATCATTTCCCCTGTGTAATTACCTTAACAAGCTCCAGCTGTTTTTATTCTCAGAAGGCGTACTTCCTGATATACAGCTGCCTACCCCCTTCGTAAGTGCAGGTCCTAAATGAACTTTTTTCTCTCTTCCCTCACCACAATCCAGATTCTTTTGGGGAGTTACCAGTACAGTAACCATACCAGGAAGTACTTAATTTATTAAGCTACTGCTTTTCTTAATCTCAGTGGAAATATTTACTGATAAACAGCTACGTACGCAGCATGTTCATGTCGTTCCTAAATGAGCTTTTATCTCTCTCCCCTCACCACAAATCAGATTCTTCAGAGGAGTTCCCAGTACATTATCTTTCCCCTGTGTAATTACCTTAACAAGCTATAGCTGTTTTTATTCTCAGACGGTTTACTCCCTGATATACAGCTGCCTACCCCCTTCGAAAGTGCAGGTCCTAAATGAGCTTTTTTCTCTGTTCCCTCAACACAATCCAGATTCTTTTGGGGAGTTACCAGTACAGTAACCATACCAGGAAGTACTTAATTCATTAAGCTACTGCTTTTCTCAATCTCAGTGGAGATATTTACTGATAAACAGCTACCTACGCAGCCTGTTCATGTCGTTCCTAAATGAGCTTTTATCTCTCTCCCCTCACCACAAATCAGATTCTTCTGAGGAGTTCCCAGTACATTATCTTTCCCCTGTGTAATTACCTTAACAAGCTCCAGCTGTTTTTATTCTCAGAAGGTTTACTCCCTGATATACAGCTGCCTACCACCTTCGTAAGTGCAGGTAGTAAATGAGCTTTTTTCTCTGTTCCCTCACCACAATCCGGATTCTTTTGGGGAGTTACCAGTACAGTAACCATACAAGGAAGTACTTAATTTATTAAGCTACTGCTTTTCTTAATCTCAGTGGAGATATTTACTGATAAACAGCTACCTACGCAGCATGTTCATGTCGTTCCTAAATGAGCTTTTATCTCTCTCCCTTCACCACAAATCAGATTCTTCTGAGGAGTTCCCCGTACATTATCCTTTCCCCTGTGTAATTACCTTAACAAGCTCCAGCTGTTTTTATTCTCAGAAGGTTTACTCCCTGATATACAGCTGCCTAACCCCTTCGTAAGTGCAGGTCCTAAATGAGCTTTTTTCTCTGTTCCCTCACCACAATCCAGATTCTTTTGGGGAGTTGCCAGTACAGTACCATAACAGGAAGTACTCAATTTATTAAGCTACTGCTTTTCTTAATCTCAGTGGAGATATTTACTGATAAACAGCTACCTACGCAGCATGTTCATGTCGTTCCTAAATGAGCTTTTATCTCTCTCCCCTCACCACAAATCAGATTCTTCTGAGGAGTTCCCAGTACATTATCCTTTCCCCTGTGTAATTACCTTAACAAGCTCCAGCTGTTTTTATTCTCAGAAGGTTTACTCCCTGATACACAGCTGCCTACCCCCTTCGTAAGTGCAGGTCCTAAATGAGCTTTTTTCTCTGTTCCCTCACCACAATCCAGATTCTTTTGGGAGTTACCAGTACAGTAACCATACCAGGAAGTACTTAATTTATTAAGCTACTGCTTTTCTTAATCTCAGTGGAGATATTTACTGATAAACAGCTACATACATAGCAAGTTCATGTCATTCCTAAAAGACCTTTTATCTCTCTCCCCTCACCACAAATCAGATTCTGCTGAGGACTTCCCAGTACATTATCCTTTCCCCTTTGTAATTACCTTAACAAGCTCCAGCTGTTTTTATTCTCAGAAGGTTTACTCCCTGATATACAGCTGCCTACCTCCTTCGTAAGTGCAGGTCCTAAATGAGCTTTTTTCTCTGTTCCCTCACCAAAATCCAGATTCTTTTAGGGAGTTACCAGTATAGTAACCATACCAGGGAGTACTTAATTTATTAAGCTACTGCTTTTCTTAATCTGAGTGGAGATATTTACTGATAATCAGCTACCTACGCAGCATGTTCATGTCGTTCCTAAATGAGCTTTTATCTCTCTCCCCTCACCACAAATCAGATTCTTCTGAGGAGTTCCCAGTACATTATCCTTTCCCCTGTGTAATTACCTTAACAAGCTCCAGCTGTTTTTATTCTCAGAAGGTTTACTCCCTGATATACAGCTGCCTACCCCCTTCGTAAGTGCAGGTCCTAAATGAGCTTTTTTCTCTGTTCCCTCACCACAATCCAGATTCTTTTGGGGAGTTACCAGTACAGTAACCATACCAGGAAGTACTTAATTTATTAAGCTACTGCTTTTCTTAATCTCAGTGGAGATATTTACTGATAAACAGCTACCTACGCAGCATGTTCATGTCGTTCCAAAATGAGCTTTTATCTCTCTCCCCTCACCACAAAACAGATTCCTCTGAGGAGTTCCCAGTACATGTTCCTTTCCCCTGTGTATTTACCTTAAAGAGTTCCAGCTGTTTTTATTCTCAGAAGGTTTACTCCCTGATATACAGCTGCCTACCCCCTTCGTAAGTGCTGGTCCTAAATGAGCTTTTTTCTCTGTTCCCTCACCACAATCCGATTCATTTGGGGAGTTACCAGTATAGTAACCATACCAGGTAGTACTTAATTTATTAAGCTACTGCTTTTCTTAATCTCAGTGGAGATATTTACTGATAAACAGCTACCTACATAGCATGTTCATGTCATTCCTAAAAGACCTTTTATCTCTCTCCCCTCACAACAAATCAGATTCTGCTGAGGAGTTCCAAGTACATTATCGTTTCCCCTGTGTAATTACCTTAACAAGCTCCAGCTGTTTTTATTCTCAGAAGGTTTACTCCCTGATATACAGCTGCCTACCCCCTTCGTACGTGCAGGTCCTAAATGAGCTTTTTTCTCTGTTCCCTCACCACAATCCAGATTCTTTTGGGAGTTACCAGTACAGTAACCATACCAGGAAGTACTTAATTTATTAAGCTACTGCTTTTCTTAATCTCAGTGGAGATATTTACTGATAAACAGCTACCTACGCAGCATGTTCATGTCGTTCCTAAAAGACCTTTTATCTCTCTCCCCTCACCACAAATCAGATTCTGCTGAGGAGTTCCCAGTACATTATCATTTCCCCTGTGTAATTACCTTAACCATCTCCAGCTGTTTTTATTCTCAGAAGGCGTACTTCCTGATATACAGCTGCCTACCCCCTTCGTAAGTGCAGGTCCTAAATGAACTTTTTTCTCTGTTCCCTCACCACAATCCAGATTCTTTTGGGGAGTTACCAGTACAGGAACCATACCATGAAGTCCTTAATTTATTAAGCTACTGCTTTTCTTAATCTCAGTGGAGATATTTACTGATAATCAGCTACCTACGCAGCATGTTCATGTCGTTCCAAAATGAGCTTTTATCTCTCTCCCCTCACCACAAAACAGATTCCTCTGAGGAGTTCCCAGTACATGTTCCTTTCCCCTGTGTATTTACCTTAAAGAGCTCCAGCTGTTTTTATTCTCAGAAGGTTTACTCCCTGATATACAGCTGCCTAACCCCTTCGTAAGTGCAGGTCCTAAATGAGCTTTTTTCTCTGTTCCCTCACCACAATCCAGATTCTTTTGGGGAGTTACCAGTACAGGAACCATACCATGAAGTCCTTAATTTATTAAGCTACTGCTTTTCTTAAACTCAGTGGAGATATTTACTGATAATCAGCTACCTATGCAGCATGTTCATGTCGTTCCTAAATGAGCTTTTATCTCTCTCCCCTCACCACAAATCAGATTCTTCTGAGGAGTTCCCAGTACATTAGCCTTTCCCCTGTGTAATTACCATAACAAGATCCAGCTGTTTTTATTCTCAGAAGTTTTACTCCCTGATATACAGCTGCCTACCCCCTTCGTAAGTGCAGGTCCTAAATGAGCTTTTTTCTCTGTTCCCTCACCACAATCCAGATTCTTTTGGGGAGTTACCAGTACAGTTACCATACCAGGAAGTACTTAATTTATTAAGCTACTGCTTTTCTTAATCTAAGTGGAGATATTTACTGATAAACAGCTACCTACGCAGCATGTTCATGTCGTTCCTAAATGAGCTTTTATCTCTCTCCCCTCACCACAAATCAGATTCTTCTGAGGAGTTCCCAGTACATTATCTTTCCCCTGTGTAATTACCTTAACAAGCTCCAGCTGTTTTTATTCTCAGAAGGTTTACTCCCTGATATACAGCTGCCTACCCCCTTCGTAAGTGCAGGTCCTAAATGAGCTTTTTTCTCTGTTCCCTCACCACAATCCGGATTCTTTTGGGGAGTTACCAGTACAGTAACCATACAAGGAAGGACTTAATTTATTAAGCTACTGCTTTTCTTAATCTCAGTGGAGATATTTACTGATAAACAGCTACCTACGCAGCATGTTCATGTCGTTCCTAAATGAGCTTTTATCTCTCTCCCCACACCACAAATCAGATTCTTCTGAGGAGTTCCCCGTACATTATCCTTTCCCCTGTGTAATTACCTTAAGAAGCTCCAGCTGTTTTTATTCCCAGAAGGTTTACTCCCTGATATACAGCTGCCTACCCCCTTCGTAAGTGCAGGTCCTAAATGAGCTTTTTTCTCTGTTCCCTCACCACAATCCAGATTCTTTTGGCGAGTTGCCAGTACAGTACCATACCAGGAAGTACTCAATTTATTAAGCTACTGCTTTTCTTAATCTCAGGGGAGATATTTACTGATAAACAGCTACCTACGCAGCATGTTCATGTCGTTCCTTAATGAGCTTTTATCTCTCTTCCCTCACCACAAATCAGATTCTTCTGAGGAGTTCCCAGTACATTATCCTTTTCTCTGTGTAATTACCTTAACAAGCTCCAGCTGTTTTTATTCTCAGAAGGTTTACTCCCTGATATACTGCTGCGTACCCCGTTCGTAAGTGCAGGTCCTAAATGAGCTTTTTTCTCTGTTCCCTCACCACAATCCAGATTCTTTTGGGGAGTTACCAGTACAGTAACCATACCAGGAAGTACTTAATTTATTAAGTTACTGCTTTTCTTAATCTCAGTGGAGATATTTACTGATAAACAGCTACCTACGCAGCATGTTCATGTCGTTCCAAAATGAGCTTTTATCTCTCTCCCCTCACCACAAATCAGATTCTTCTGAGGAGTTCCCAGTACATTATCCTTTCCCCTGTATAATTACCTTAACAAGCTCCAACTGTTTTTATTCTCAGAAGGTTTACTCCCTGATATACAGCTGCCTACCCCCTTCGTAAGTGCAGGTCCTAAATGAGCTTTTTTTTCTTTTCCCTCACCACAATCCAGATTCTTTTGGGGAGTTACCAGAACAGTAACCATACCAGGAAGTACTTAATTTATTAAGCTACTCCTTTTCTTTTCTTTTTTTTTTTTTTTTTTTGGCCAGTCCTGGAACTTGGACTCAAGGCCTGAGCACTGTCCCTGGCTTCTTTTTGCTCAAGGCTAGCACTCTGCCACTTGAGCCGCAGCGCCACTTCTGGCCATTTTCTGTATATGTGGTGCTGGGGAATCGAACCCAGGGCCTCATGTATACGAGGCAGGCACTTTGCCACTAGGCCATATCCCCAGCCAAGCTACTGCTTTTCTTAATCTCAGTGGAGATATTTACTGATAAACAGCTACCTACGCAGCATGTTCATGTCATTCCTAAATGAGCTTTTATCTCTCTCCCCTCACCACAAATCAGATTCTTCTGAGGAGTTCCCAGTACATTATCCTTTCCCATGTGTAATTACCTTAACAAGCTCCAGCTGTTTTTATTCTCAGAAGGTTTACTCCCTGATATACAGCTGCCTACCACCTTCGTAAGTGCAGGTCCTCAATGAGCTTTTTTCTCTGTTCCCTCACCACAATCCAGATTCTTTTGGGGAGTTACCAGTACAGTAACCATACCAGGAAGTACTTAATTTATTAAGCTACTGCTTTTCTTAATCTCAGTGGAGATATTAACTGATAAACAGCTACCTACGCAGCATGTTCATGTCGTTCCAAAATGAGCTTTTATCTCTCTCCCCTCACCACAAAACAGATTCCTCTGAGGAGTTCCCAGTACATGTTCCTTTCCCCTGTGTATTTACCGTAAAGAGTTCCAGCTGTTTTTATTCTCAGAAGGTTTACTCCCTGATATACAGCTGCCTACCCCCTTCGTAAGTGCTGGTCCTAAATGAGCTTTTTTCTCTGTTCCCTCACCACAATCCGATTCATTTGGGGAGTTACCAGTACAGTAACCATACCAGGAAGTACTTAATTTATTAAGCTACTGCTTTTCTTAATCTCAGTGGAGATATTTACTGATAAACAGCTACCTACATAGCATGTTCATGTCATTCCTAAAAGACCTTTTATCTCTCTCCCCTCACCACAAATCAGATTCTGCTGAGGGGTTCCAAGTACATTATCGTTTCCCCTGTGTAATTACCTTAACAAGCTCCAGCTGTTTTTATTCTCAGAAGGTTTACTCCCTGATATACAGCTGCCTACCCCCTTCGTACGTGCAGGTCCTAAATGAGCTTTTTTCTCTGTTCCCTCACCACAATCCAGATTCTTTTGGGAGTTACCAGTACAGTAACCATACCAGGAAGTACTTAATTTATTAAGCTACTGCTTTTCTTAATCTCAGTGGAGATATTTACTGATAAACAGCTACCTACGCAGCATGTTCATGTAGTTCCTAAAAGACCTTTTATCTCTCTCCCCTCACCACAAATCAGATTCTGCTGAGGAGTTCCCAGTACATTATCATTTCCCCTGTGTAATTACCTTAACAAGCTCCAGCTGTTTTTATTCTCAGAAGGCGTACTTCCTGATATACAGCTGCCTACCCCCTTCGTAAGTGCAGGTCCTAAATGAGCTTTTTTCTCTGTTCCCTCACCACAATCCAGATTCTTTTGGGGAGTTACCAGTACAGTTACCATACCAGGAAGTACTTAATTTATTAAGCTACTGCTTTTCGTAATCTAAGTGGAGATATTTACTGATAAACAGCTACCTACGCAGCATGTTCATGTCGTTCCTAAATGAGCTTTTATCTCTCTCCCCTCACCACAAATCAGATTCTTCTGAGGAGTTCCCAGTACATTATCTTTCCCCTGTGTAATTACCTTAACAAGCTCCAGCTGTTTTTATTCTCAGAAGGTTTACTCCCTGATATACAGCTGCCTACCCCCTTCGTAAGTGCAGGTCCTAAATGAGCTTTTTTCTCTGTTCCCTCACCACAATCCGGATTCTTTTGGGGAGTTACCAGTACAGTAACCATACAAGGAAGGACTTAATTTATTAAGCTACTGCTTTTCTTAATCTCAGTGGAGATATTTACTGATAAACAGCTACCTACGCAGCATGTTCATGTCGTTCCTAAATGAGCTTTTATCTCTCTCCCCACACCACAAATCAGATTCTTCTGAGGAGTTCCCCGTACATTATCCTTTCCCCTGTGTAATTACCTTAAGAAGCTCCAGCTGTTTTTATTCCCAGAAGGTTTACTCCCTGATATACAGCTGCCTACCCCCTTCGTAAGTGCAGGTCCTAAATGAGCTTTTTTCTCTGTTCCCTCACCACAATCCAGATTCTTTTGGCGAGTTGCCAGTACAGTACCATACCAGGAAGTACTCAATTTATTAAGCTACTGCTTTTCTTAATCTCAGTGGAGATATTTACTGATAAACAGCTACCTACGCAGCATGTTCATGTCGTTCCTTAATGAGCTTTTATCTCTCTTCCCTCACCACAAATCAGATTCTTCTGAGGAGTTCCCAGTACATTATCCTTTTCTCTGTGTAATTACCTTAACAAGCTCCAGCTGTTTTTATTCTCAGAAGGTTTACTCCCTGATATACTGCTGCGTACCCCGTTCGTAAGTGCAGGTCCTAAATGAGCTTTTTTCTCTGTTCCCTCACCACAATCCAGATTCTTTTGGGGAGTTACCAGTACAGTAACCATACCAGGAAGTACTTAATTTATTAAGTTACTGCTTTTCTTAATCTCAGTGGAGATATTTACTGATAAACAGCTACCTACGCAGCATGTTCATGTCGTTCCAAAATGAGCTTTTATCTCTCTCCCCTCACCACAAATCAGATTCTTCTGAGGAGTTCCCAGTACATTATCCTTTCCCCTGTATAATTACCTTAACAAGCTCCAACTGTTTTTATTCTCAGAAGGTTTACTCCCTGATATACAGCTGCCTACCCCCTTCGTAAGTGCAGGTCCTAAATGAGCTTTTTTTTCTTTTCCCTCACCACAATCCAGATTCTTTTGGGGAGTTACCAGAACAGTAACCATACCAGGAAGTACTTAATTTATTAAGCTACTCCTTTTCTTTTCTTTTTTTTTTTTTTTTTTTTTGGCCAGTCCTGGAACTTGGACTCAAGGCCTGAGCACTGTCCCTGGCTTCTTTTTGCTCAAGGCTAGCACTCTGCCACTTGAGCCGCAGCGCCACTTCTGGCCATTTTCTGTATATGTGGTGCTGGGGAATCGAACCCAGGGCCTCATGTATACGAGGCAGGCACTTTGCCACTAGGCCATATCCCCAGCCAAGCTACTGCTTTTCTTAATCTCAGTGGAGATATTTACTGATAAACAGCTACCTACGCAGCATGTTCATGTCATTCCTAAATGAGCTTTTATCTCTCTCCCCTCACCACAAATCAGATTCTTCTGAGGAGTTCCCAGTACATTATCCTTTCCCATGTGTAATTACCTTAACAAGCTCCAGCTGTTTTTATTCTCAGAAGGTTTACTCCCTGATATACAGCTGCCTACCACCTTCATAAGTGCAGGTCCTCAATGAGCTTTTTTCTCTGTTCCCTCACCACAATCCAGATTCTTTTGGGGAGTTACCAGTACAGTAACCATACCAGGAAGTACTTAATTTATTAAGCTACTGCTTTTCTTAATCTCAGTGGAGATATTTACTGATAAACAGCTACCTACGCAGCATGTTCATGTCGTTCCAAAATGAGCTTTTATCTCTCTCCCCTCACCACAAAACAGATTCCTCTGAGGAGTTCCCAGTACATGTTCCTTTCCCCTGTGTATTTACCGTAAAGAGTTCCAGCTGTTTTTATTCTCAGAAGGTTTACTCCCTGATATACAGCTGCCTACCCCCTTCGTAAGTGCTGGTCCTAAATGAGCTTTTTTCTCTGTTCCCTCACCACAATCCGATTCATTTGGGGAGTTACCAGTACAGTAACCATACCAGGAAGTACTTAATTTATTAAGCTACTGCTTTTCTTAATCTCAGTGGAGATATTTACTGATAAACAGCTACCTACATAGCATGTTCATGTCATTCCTAAAAGACCTTTTATCTCTCTCCCCTCACCACAAATCAGATTCTGCTGAGGAGTTCCAAGTACATTATCGTTTCCCCTGTGTAATTACCTTAACAAGCTCCAGCTGTTTTTATTCTCAGAAGGTTTACTCCCTGATATACAGCTGCCTACCCCCTTCGTACGTACAGGTCCTAAATGAGCTTTTTTCTCTGTTCCCTCACCACAATCCAGATTCTTTTGGGAGTTACCAGTACAGTAACCATACCAGGAAGTACTTAATTTATTAAGCTACTGCTTTTCTTAATCTCAGTGGAGATATTTACTGATAAACAGCTACCTACGCAGCATGTTCATGTAGTTCCTAAAAGACCTTTTATCTCTCTCCCCTCACCACAAATCAGATTCTGCTGAGGAGTTCCCAGTACATTATCATTTCCCCTGTGTAATTACCTTAACAAGCTCCAGCTGTTTTTATTCTCAGAAGGCGTACTTCCTGATATACAGCTGCCTACCCCCTTCGTAAGTGCAGGTCCTAAATGAGCTTTTTTCTCTGTTCCCTCACCACAATCCAGATTCTTTTGGGAGTTACCAGTACAGTAACCATACCAGGAAGTACTTAATTTATTAAGCTACTGCTTTTCTTAATCTCAGTGGAGATATTTACTGATAAACAGCTACCTACGCAGCATGTTCATGTCGTTCCTAAATGAGCTTTTATCTCTCTCCCCTCACCACAAATCAGATTCTTCAGAGGAGTTCCCAGTACATTATCTTTCCCCTGTGTAATTACCTTAACAAGCTATAGCTGTTTTTATTCTCAGACGGTTTACTCCCTGATATACAGCTGCCTACCCCCTTCGAAAGTGCAGGTCCTAAATGAGCTTTTTTCTCTGTTCCCTCAACACAATCCAGATTCTTTTGGGGAGTTACCAGTACAGTAACCATACCAGGAAGTACTTAATTCATTAAGCTACTGCTTTTCTCAATCTCAGTGGAGATATTTACTGATAAACAGCTACCTACGCAGCCTGTTCATGTCGTTCCTAAATGAGCTTTTATCTCTCTCCCCTCACCACAAATCAGATTCTTCTGAGGAGTTCCCAGTACATTATCTTTCCCCTGTGTAATTACCTTAACAAGCTCCAGCTGTTTTTATTCTCAGAAGGTTTACTCCCTGATATACAGCTGCCTACCACCTTCGTAAGTGCAGGTCCTAAATGAGCTTTTTTCTCTGTTCCCTCACCACAATCCGGATTCTTTTGGGGAGTTACCAGTACAGTAACCATACAAGGAAGTACTTAATTTATTAAGCTACTGCTTTTCTTAATCTCAGTGGAGATATTTACTGATAAACAGCTACCTACGCAGCATGTTCATGTCGTTCCTAAATGAGCTTTTATCTCTCTCCCTTCACCACAAATCAGATTCTTCTGAGGAGTTCCCCGTACATTATCCTTTCCCCTGTGTAATTACCTTAACAAGCTCCAGCTGTTTTTATTCTCAGAAGGTTTACTCCCTGATACACAGCTGCCTACCCCCTTCGTAAGTGCAGGTCCTAAATGAGCTTTTTTCTCTGTTCCCTCACCACAATCCAGATTCTTTTGGGAGTTACCAGTACAGTAACCATACCAGGAAGTACTTAATTTATTAAGCTACTGCTTTTCTTAATCTCAGTGGAGATATTTACTGATAAACAGCTACCTACATAGCAAGTTCATGTCATTCCTAAAAGACCTTTTATCTCTCTCCCCTCACCACAAATCAGATTCTGCTGAGGACTTCCCAGTACATTATCCTTTCCCCTTTGTAATTACCTTAACAAGCTCCAGCTGTTTTTATTCTCAGAAGGTTTACTCCCTGATATACAGCTGCCTACCCCCTTCGTAAGTGCAGGTCCTAAATGAGCTTTTTTCTCTGTTCCCTCACCAAAATCCAGATTCTTTTAGGGAGTTACCAGTACAGTAACCTTACCAGGGAGTACTTAATTTATTAAGCTACTGCTTTTCTTAATCTGAGTGGAGATATTTACTGATAATCAGCTACCTGCGCAGCATGTTCATGTCGTTCCTAAATGAGCTTTTATCTCTCTCCCCTCACCACAAATCAGATTCTTCTGAGGAGTTCCCAGTACATTATCCTTTCCCCTGTGTAATTACCTTAACAAGCTCCAGCTGTTTTTATTCTCAGAAGGTTTACTCCCTGATATACAGCTGCCTACCCCCTTCGTAAGTGTAGGTCCTAAATGAGCTTTTTTCTCTGTTACCTCACCACAATCCAGATTCTTTTGGGGAGTTACCAGTACAGTAACCATACCAGGAAGTACTTAATTTATTAAGCTACTGCTTTTCTTAATCTCAGTGGAGATATTTACTGATAAACAGCTACCTACGCAGCATGTTCATGTCGTTCCAAAATGAGCTTTTATCTCTCTCCCCTCACCACAAATCAGATTCCTCTGAGGAGTTCCCAGTACATGTTCCTTTCCCCTGTGTATTTACCTTAAAGAGCTCCAGCTGTTTTTATTCTCAGAAGGTTTACTCCCTGATATACAGCTGCCTAACCCCTTCGTAAGTGCAGGTCCTAAATGAGCTTTTTTCTCTGTTCCCTCACCACAATCCAGATTCTTTTGGGGAGTTACCAGTACAGGAACCATACCATGAAGTCCTTAATTTATTAAGCTACTGCTTTTCTTAAACTCAGTGGAGATATTTACTGATAATCAGCTACCTATGCAGCATGTTCATGTCGTTCCTAAATGAGCTTTTATCTCTCTCCCCTCACCACAATCCAGATTCTTTTGGGGAGTTACCAGAACAGTAACCATACCAGGAAGTACTTAATTTATTAAGCTACTCCTTTTCTTTTCTTTTTTTTTTTTTTTTTTTTTTGGCCAGTCCTGGAACTTGGACTCAAGGCCTGAGCACTGTCCCTGGCTTCTTTTTGCTCAAGGCTAGCACTCTGCCACTTGAGCCGCAGCGCCACTTCTGGCCATTTTCTGTATATGTGGTGCTGGGGAATCGAACCCAGGGCCTCATGTATACGAGGCAGGCACTCTTGCCACTAGGCCATATCCCCAGCCAAGCTACTGCTTTTCTTAATCTCAGTGGAGATATTTACTGATAAACAGCTACCTACGCAGCATGTTCATGTCATTCCTAAATGAGCTTTTATCTCTCTCCCCTCACCACAAATCAGATTCTTCTGAGGAGTTCCCAGTACATTATCCTTTCCCATGTGTAATTACCTTAACAAGCTCCAGCTGTTTTTATTCTCAGAAGGTTTACTCCCTGATATACAGCTGCCTACCACCTTCGTAAGTGCAGGTCCTCAATGAGCTTTTTTCTCTGTTCCCTCACCACAATCCAGATTCTTTTGGGGAGTTACCAGTACAGTAACCATACCAGGACGTACTTAATTTATTAAGCTACTGCTTTTCTTAATCTCAGTGGAGATATTTACTGATAAACAGCTACCTACATAGCATGTTCATGTCGTTCCAAAATGAGCTTTTATCTCTCTCCCCTCACCACAAATCAGATTCTGCTGAGGAGTTCCAAGTACATTATCGTTTCCCCTGTGTAATTACCTTAACAAGCTCCAGCTGTTTTTATTCTCAGAAGGTTTACTCCCTGATATACAGCTGCCTACCCCCTTCGTACGTGCAGGTCCTAAATGAGCTTTTTTCTCTGTTCCCTCACCACAATCCAGATTCTTTTGGGAGTTACCAGTACAGTAACCATACCAGGAAGTACTTAATTTATTAAGCTACTGCTTTTCTTAATCTCAGTGGAGATATTTACTGATAAACAGCTACCTACGCAGCATGTTCATGTCGTTCCTAAAAGACCTTTTATCTCTCTCCCCTCACCACAAATCAGATTCTGTTGAGGAGTTCCCAGTACATTATCATTTCCCCTGTGTAATTACCTTAACAAGCTCCAGCTGTTTTTATTCTCAGAAGGCGTACTTCCTGATATACAGCTGCCTACCCCCTTCGTAAGTGCAGGTCCTAAATGAACTTTTTTCTCTCTTCCCTCACCACAATCCAGATTCTTTTGGGGAGTTACCAGTACAGTAACCATACCAGGAAGTACTTAATTTATTAAGCTACTGCTTTTCTTAATCTCAGTGGAAATATTTACTGATAAACAGCTACGTACGCAGCATGTTCATGTCGTTCCTAAATGAGCTTTTATCTCTCTCCCCTCACCACAAATCAGATTCTTCAGAGGAGTTCCCAGTACATTATCTTTCCCCTGTGTAATTACCTTAACAAGCTATAGCTGTTTTTATTCTCAGACGGTTTACTCCCTGATATACAGCTGCCTACCCCCTTCGAAAGTGCAGGTCCTAAATGAGCTTTTTTCTCTGTTCCCTCAACACAATCCAGATTCTTTTGGGGAGTTACCAGTACTGTAACCATACCAGGAAGTACTTAATTCATTAAGCTACTGCTTTTCTCAATCTCAGTGGAGATATTTACTGATAAACAGCTACCTACGCAGCCTGTTCATGTCGTTCCTAAATGAGCTTTTATCTCTCTCCCCTCACCACAAATCAGATTCTTCTGAGGAGTTCCCAGTACATTATCTTTCCCCTGTGTAATTACCTTAACAAGCTCCAGCTGTTTTTATTCTCAGAAGGTTTACTCCCTGATATACAGCTGCCTACCACCTTCGTAAGTGCAGGTCCTAAATGAGCTTTTTTCTCTGTTCCCTCACCACAATCCGGATTCTTTTGGGGAGTTACCAGTACAGTAACCATACAAGGAAGTACTTAATTTATTAAGCTACTGCTTCTCTTAATCTCAGTGGAGATATTTACTGATAAACAGCTACCTACGCAGCATGTTCATGTCGTTCCTAAATGAGCTTTTATCTCTCTCCCTTCACCACAAATCAGATTCTTCTGAGGAGTTCCCCGTACATTATCCTTTCCCCTGTGTAATTACCTTAACAAGCTCCAGCTGTTTTTATTCTCAGAAGGTTTACTCCCTGATATACAGCTGCCTAACCCCTTCGTAAGTGCAGGTCCTAAATGAGCTTTTTTCTCTGTTCCCTCACCACAATCCAGATTCTTTTGGGGAGTTGCCAGTACAGTACCATACCAGGAAGTACTCAATTTATTAAGCTACTGCTTTTCTTAATCTCAGTGGAGATATTTACTGATAAACAGCTACCTACGCAGCATGTTCATGTCGTTCCTAAATGAGCTTTTATCTCTCTCCCCTCACCACAAATCAGATTCTTCTGAATTGTTCCCAGTACATTATCCTTTCCCCTGTGTAATTACCTTAACAAGCTCCAGCTGTTTTTATTCTCAGAAGGTTTACTCCCTGATATACAGCTGCCTACCCCCTTCGTAAGTGCAGGTCCTAAATGAGCTTTTTTCTCTGTTCCCTCACCACAATCCAGATACTTTTGGGGAGTTACCAGTACAGTAACCATACCAGGAAGTAATTAATTTATTAAGCTACTGCTTTTCTTAATCTCAGTGGAGATATTTACTGATAAACAGCTACCTACGCAGCATGTTCATGTCGTTCCTAAATGAGCTTTTATCTCTCTCCCCTCACCACAAATCAGATTCTTCTGAGGAGTTCCCAGTACATTATCCTTTCCCCTGTGTAATTACCTTAACAAGCTCCAGCTGTTTTTTTTCTCAGAAGGTTTACTCCCTGATATACAGCTACCTACCGCCTTCGTAAGTGCAGTCCTAAATGAGCTTTTTCTTTGTTCCCTCACCACAATCCAGATTCTTTTGGGGAGTTACCAGTATAGTAACTATACCAGGAAGTACTTAATTTATTAAGCTACTGCTTTTCTTAATCTCAGTGGAGATATTTACTGATAAACAGCTACCTACGCAGCATGTTCATGTCGTTCCTAAATGAGCATTTATCTCTCTCCCCTCACCACAAATCAGATTCTTCTGAAGAGTTCCCAGTACTTTATCATTTCCCCTGTGTAATTACCTTAACAAGCTCCAGCTGTTTTTATTCTCAGAAGGTTTACTCCCTGATATACAGCTGCGTACCCCCTTCGTCAGTGCAGGTCCTAAATGAGCTTATTTCTCTGTTCCCTCACCACAATCCAGATTCTTTTGGGGAGTTACCAGTACAGTAACCATACCATGAAGTCCTTAATTTATTAAGCTACTGCTTTTCTTAAACTCAGAGGAGATATTTACTGATAATCAGCTACCTACGCAGCATGTTCATGTCGTTCCTAAATGAGCTTTTATCTCTCTCCCCTCACCACAAATCAGATTCTTCTGAGGAGTTCCCAGTACATTAGCCTTTCCCCTGTGTAATTACCTTAACAAGCTCCAGCTGTTTTTATTCTCAGAATGTTTACTCCCTGATATACAGCTGCCTACCCCCTTCGTAAGTGCAGGTCCTAAATGAGCTTTTTTCTCTGTTCCCTCACCACAATCCAGATTCTTTTGGGGAGTTACCAGTACAGGTACCATACCAGGAAGTACATAATTTATTAAGCTACTGCTTGTCTTAATCTAAGTGTAGATATTTACTGATAAACAGCTACCTACGCAGCATGTTCATGTCGTTCCTAAATGAGCTCTTATCTCTCTCCCCTCACCACAAATCAGATTCTTCTGAGGAGTTCCCAGTACATTATCCTTTCCCCTGTGTAATTACCTTAACAAGCTCCAGCTGTTTTTATTCTCAGAAGGTTTACTCCCTGATATACAGCTGCCTACCCCCTTCGTCAGTGCAGGTCCTAAATGAGCTTATTTCTCTGCTCTCTCACCACAATCCAGATTCTTTTGGGGAGTTATCAGTACAGTAACCATACCAGGAAGTACTTAATTTATTAAGCTACTGCTTTTCTTAATCTCAGTGGAGATATTTACTGATAAACAGCTACCTACCCAGCATGTTCATGTCGTTCCTAAATGAGCTTTTATCTCTCTCCCCTCACCACAAATCAGATATTTCTGAGGAGTTCCCAGTACATTATACTTTCCCCTGTGTAATTACCTTAACAAGCTCCAGCTGTTTTTATTGTCAGAAGGTTTACTCCCTGATATACAGCTTCCTACCCCCTTCGTAAGTGCAGGTCCTAAATGAGCTTTTTTCTCTGTTCCCTCACCACAATCCAGATTCTTTTAGGGAGTTACCAGTACAGTAACCATACCAGGAAGTACTTAATTTATTAAGCTACTGCTTTTCTTAATCTGAGTGGAGATATTTACTGATAATCAGCTACCTACGCAGCATGTTCATGTCGTTCCTAAATGAGCTTTTATCTCTCTCCCCTCACCACAAATCAGATTCTTCTGAGGAGTTCCCAGTACATTATTCTTTCCCCTGTGTAATTACCTTAACAAGCTCCAGCTGTTTTTATTCTCAGAAGGTTTACTCCATGATATACAGCTGCCTACCGCCTTCGTGAAGTGCAGGTCCTAAATGAGCTTTTTTCTCTGTTCCCTCACCACAATCCAGATTCTTTTGGGGATTTACCAGTACAGTAACCATACCAGGAAGTACTTAATTTATTAAGCTACTGCTTTTCTTAATCTCAGTGGAGATATTTACGGATAAACAGCTACCTACGCAGCATGTTCACGTCGTCCCTAAATGAGCTTTTATCTCTCTCCCCTCACCACAAATCAGATTTTTCTGAGGAGTTCCCAGTACATAATCCTTTCCCCTGTGTACTTACCTTAACAAGATCCAGCCGTTTTTATTCTCAGAAGGTTTACTCCCTGATATACAGCTGCCTACCCCCTTCGTAAGTGCAGGTCTTAAATGAGCTTTTTTCTCTGTTCCCT
The DNA here is from genome assembly GCF_023159225.1 of Perognathus longimembris pacificus. Classification (NCBI taxonomy): domain Eukaryota; kingdom Metazoa; phylum Chordata; class Mammalia; order Rodentia; family Heteromyidae; genus Perognathus; species Perognathus longimembris. The sequence goes on along the minus strand of NW_025957221.1, from coordinate 29,687 downwards.
CACCACAATCCAGATTCTTTTAGGGAGTTACCAGTACAGTAACCATACCAGGAAGTACTTATTTTATTAAGCTACTGCTTTTCTTAATCTCAGTGGAGATATTTACTGATAAACAGCTACCTACGCAGCATGTTCATGTCGTTTCTAAATGAGCTTTTATCTCTCTCCCCTCACCACAAATCAGATTCTTCTGAGGAGTTCCCAGTACTTTATCGTTTCCCCTGTGTAATTACCTTAACAAGCTCCAGCTGTTTTTAATCTCAGAAGATTTACTCCCTGATATACAGCTGCCTACCCCCTTCGTAAGTGCAGGTCCTAAATGACCTTTGTTCTCTGTTCCCTCACCACAATCCAGATTCTTTTGGGGAGTTACAAGTACAGTAACCATACCAGGAAGTACTTAATTTATTAAGCTACTGCTTTTCTTAATCTCAGTGGAGATATTTACTGATAAACAGCTACGTACGCAGCATTTTCATGTCGTTCCTAAATGAGATTTTATCTCTCTCCCCTCACCACAAATCAGATTCTTCTGAGGAGTTCCCAGTACATTATCCTTTCCCCTGTGTACTTACCTTAACAAGCTCCAGCTGTTTTTATTCTCAGAAGGTTTAATCCCTGATAGACAGCTGCCTACCCCCTTCATAAGTGCAGGTCTTAAATGAGCTTTTTTCTCTGTTCCCTCACCACAATCCAGATTCTTTTGGGGAGTTACCAGTACAGTAACCATACCAGGAAGTGCTTAATTTATTAAGCTACTGCTTTTCTTAATCTCAGTGGAGATAATTACTGATAAACAGCTACCTACTCAGCATGTTCATGTCGTTCCTAAATGAGCTTTTATCTCTCTCCCCTCACCACAAATCAGATAGTTCTGAGGAGTTCCCAGTACATTATCCTGTCCCCTGTGTAATTACCTTAACAAGCTCCAGCTGTTTTTATTCTCAGAAGGTTTACACCCTAATATACAGCTGCCTACCACATTCTTAAGTGCAGGTCCTAAATGAGCTTTTTTCTCAGTTCCCTCACCACAATCCAGATTATTTTGGGGTGTTACCAGTACAGTATTCATACCAGGAAGTACTTAATTTATTAAGCTACTGCTTTTCTTAATCTGAGTGGAGATATTTGCTGATAAACAGCTACGTATGTGGCATGTTCATGTCGTTCCTAAATGAGCTTTTATCTCTCTCCCCTCACGACGAATCAGATTCTTCTGAGGAGTTCCCAGTACATTATCCTTTCCCCTGTGTAATTACCTTAACAAGGTCCAGCTGTTTTTATTCTCAGAAGGTTTACTCCCTGATATACAGCTGCCTACCACCTTCGTAAGTGCAGGTCCTAAATGAGCCTTTTTCTCTGTTCCCTCACAAAAATCCAGATTCTTTTGGGGAGTTACCAGTACAGTAACCATACCAGGAAGTACTTAATTTATTAAGCTACTGATATTCTTAATCTCAGTGGAGATATTTACTGATAAACAGCTACCTACGAAGCATATTCATGTCGTTCCTAAATGAGCTTTTATCTCTCTCCCCTCATCACAAATCAGATTTTTCTGAGGAGTTCCCAGTACATTATCCTTTCCCCTGTGTAATTACCTTAACAAGCTCCAGCTGTTTTTATTCACAGAAGGTTTACTCCCTGATATACAGCTGCCTAACCCCTTCGTAAATTCAGGTCCTAAATGAGCTTTTTTCTCTGTTCCCTCACCACAATCTAGATTCTTTTGGGGAGTTACCAGTACAGTAACCATGCCAGGAAGTACTTAATTTATTAATCTACTAATTTTCTTAATCTCAGAGGAGATATTGACTGACAAACAGCTACCTACGCAGCATGTTTATGTCGTTCATAAATGAGCTTTTATCTCTCTCCCCTCACCACAAATCAGATTCTTCTGAGGAGTTCCCAGTACTTTATCCTTTCCCCTGTGTAATTACCTTAACAAGCTCCAGCTGTTTTTATTCTCAGAAGGTTTACTCCCTGATATACAGCTGCCTACCCCCTTCGTAAGTGCAGGTCCTAAATGAGCTTTTTTCTCTGTTCCCTCACCACAATCCAGATTCTTTTGGGGAGTTACCAGTACAGTATCCATACCAGGAAGTACTTAATTTATTAAGCTACTGCTTTTCTTAATCTGAGTGGAGATATTTGCTGATAAACAGCCACTTATGTAGCATGTTCATGTCGTTCCTAAATGAGCTTTTATCTCTCTCCCCTCAACACAAATCAGATTCTTCTGAGGAGTTCCCAGTACATTATCCTTTCCCCTGTGTAATTACCTTAAGAAGCTCCAGCTGTTTTTATTCTCAGAAGGTTTACTTCCTGATATACAGCTGCCTACCCCTTCGTAAGTGCAAGTCTTAAATGAGCTTTTTTCTCTGTTCCCTCACCACAATCCAGATTCTTTTGGGGAGTTACCAGTACAGTAACCATACCAGGAAGTACTTAATTTATTAAGCTACTGCTTTTCTTAATCTCAGTGGAGATATTTACTGATAAACAGCTACCTACGCAGCATATTCATGTCGTTCTTAAATGAGCTTTTATCTCTCTCCCCTCACCACAAATCAGATTCTTCTGAGGAGTTCCCAGCACATTATCCTTTCCCTGTGTAATGACCTTAACAAGCTCCAGCTGTTTTTATTGTAAGAAGGTTTACTCCCTGATATACAGCTGCGTACCCCCTTCGTCAGTGCAGGTCCTAAATGAGCTTATTTCTCTGTTCCCTCACCACAATCCAGATTCTTTTATGGAGTTACCAGTACAGTAACCATACCAGGAAGTACTTAATTTATTAAGCTACTGCTTTTCTTAATCTCAGTGGAGATATTTACTGATAAACAGCTACCTACGCAGCATGTTCATGTCGTTCCTAAATGAGCTTTTATCTCTCTCCCCTCAACACAAATCAGATTCTTCTGAGGAGTTTCCAGTACATTATCCTTTCCCCTGTGTAATTACCTTAACAAGCTCCAGCTGTTTTTATTCTCAGAAGTTTTGCTCCCTGATATACAGCTGCCTACACCCTTCGAAAGTGCAGGTCCTAAATGAGATTTTTTCTCTGTTCCCTCACCACAATCCAGATTCTTTTGGGGAGTTACCAATACAGTAACCATTCCAGGAAGTACTTAATTTATTAAGCTACTGCTTTTCTTAATGTCAGTGGAGATATTTACTGATAAACAGCTACGTACGCAGCATGTTCATGTCGTTCCTAAATGAGCTTTTATCTCTCTCCCCTCACCACAAATCAGATTCTTCTGAGGAGTTCCCAGTACATTATCCTTTTCTCTGTGTAATTACCTTAACAAGCTACAGCTGTTTTTATTCTCAGAAGGTTTCCTCCCTGATATACTGCTGCGTACCCCGTTCGTAAGTGCAGGTCCTAAATGAGCTTTTTTCTCTGTTCCGTCACCACAATCCAGATTCTTTTGGGGAGTTACCAGTACAGTAACCATACCAGGAAGTACTTAATTTATTAAGTTACTGCTTTTCTTAATCTCAGTGGAGATATTTACTGATAAACAGCTACCTACGCAGCATGTTCATGTCGTTCCTAAATGAGCTTTAATCTCTCTCCCCTCACCACAAATCAGATTCTTCTGAGGAGTTCCCAGTACATTATCCTTTCCCCTGTGTAATTACCTTAACAAGCTCCAACTGTTTTTATTCTCAGAAGGTTTACTCCCTGATATACAGCTGCCTACCCCCTTCGTAAGTGCAGGTCCTAAATGAGCTTTTTTTTCTGTTCCCTCACCACATTCCAGATTCTTTTGGGGAGTTACCAGTACAGTAACCATACCAGGAAGTACTTAATTTATTAAGCTACTCCTTTTCTTTTTTTTTTTTTTTTTTTTGGCCAGTCCTGGAACTTGGACTCAAGGCCTGAGCACTGTCCCTGGCTCCTTTTTGCTCAAGGCTAGCACTCTGCCACTTGAGCCGCAGCGCCACTTCTGGCCATTTTCTGTATATGTGGTGCTGATGAATCGAACCCAGGGCCTCATGTATACGAGGCAGGCACTCTTGCCACTAGGCCATATCCCCAGCCAAGCTACTGCTTTTCTTAATCTCAGTGGAGATATTTACTGATAAACAGCTACCTACGCAGCATGTCCATGTCGTTAATAAATGAGCTTTTATCTCTCTCCCCTCACCACAAATCAGATTCTTCTGAGGAGTTCCCAGTACATTATCCTTTCCCCTGTGTAATTACCTTAACAAGCTCCAGCTGTTTTTATTCTCAGAAGGTTTACTCCCTGATATACAGCTGCCTACCCCCTTCGTAAGTGCAGGTCCTCAATGAGCTTTTTTCTCTGTTCCCTCACCACAATCCAGATTCTTTTGGGGAGTTACCAGTACAGTAACCATACCAGGAAGTACTTAATTTATTAAGCTACTGCTTTTCTTAATCTCAGTGGAGATATTTACTTATAAACAGCTACCTACGCAGCATGTTCATGTCGTTCCTAAATGGGCTTTTAACTCTCTCCCCTCACCACAAATCAGATTCTTCTGAGGAGTTCCCAGTACATTATCCTTTCCCCTGTGTAATTACCTTAACAAGCTCCAGCTGTTTTTATTCTCAGAAGGTTTACTCCCTGATATACAGCTGCCTACTCCCTTCGTAAGTGCAGGTCCTAAATGAAGTTTTTCTCTGTTCCCTCACCACAATCCAGATTCTTTTGGGCAGTTACCACTACAGTAACCATACCAGGAAGTACTTAATTTATTAAGCTACTGCTTTTCTTAATCTCAGTGGAGATATTTACTGATAAACAGCTACCTACGCAGCACGTTCATGTCGTTCCTAAATGAGCTTTTATCTCTCTCCCCTCACCACAAATCAGATTCTTCTGAAGGAGTTCCCAGTACATTATCCTTTCCCCTGTGTAATTACCATAACAAGATCCAGCTGTTTTTATTCTCAGAAGTTTTACTCCCTGATATACAGCTGCCTCCCCCTTCGTAAGTGCAGGTCCTAAATGAGCTTTTTTCTCTGTTCCCTCACCACAATCCAGATTCTTTTAGGGAGTGAACAGTACAGTAACCATACCAGGAAGTACTTAATTTATTAAGCTACTGCTTTTCTTAATCTCAGTGGAGATATTTACTGATAAACAGCTACCTACGCAGCATGTTCATGTCGTTCCTAAATGAGCTTTTATCTCTCCCCTCAAAACGAATCAGATTCTTCTGAGGAGTTCCCAGTACATTATCCTTTCCCCTGTGTAATTACCTTAACAAGCTCCAGCTGTTTTTATTCTCAGAAGGTTTCCTCCCTCATATGCAGCTGCCTACCCCTTTGTAAGTGCAGGTCCTAAATGAGCTTTTTTCTCTATTCCCCCACCACAATCCAGATTCTTTTGGGGTGTTACCAGTACAGTAACCATACCAGGAAGTACTTAATTTATTAAGCTACTGCTTTTCTTAATCTCAGTGGAGATATTTACTGAAAAACAGCTACATACGCAGCATGTTCATGTCGTTCCTAAATGAGCTTTTATCTCTCTCCCCTCACCACAAATCAGATTCTTCTGAGGAGTTCCCAGTACATTATCCTTTCCCCTGTGTAATTACCTTAACAAGCTCCAGCTGTTTTTATTCTCAGAAGGTTTACTCCCTGATATACAGCTGCCTACCCCCTTCGTAAGTGCAGGTCCTAAATGAGCTTTTTTCTCTGTTCCCTCACCACAATCCAGATTCTTTTGGGGAGTTACCAGTACAGTAACCATACCAGGAAGTACTTAATTTATTAGGCTACTGCTTTTCTTAATCTCAGTGGAGATATTTACTGATAAACAGCTACCTATGCAGCATGTTCATGTCGTTCTAAATGAGCTTTTATCTCTCTCCCCTCACCACAAATGAGATACTTCTGAGGAATTCCCAGTACATTATCCTTTCCCCTTTGTAATTACCTTAACAAGCTCCAGCTGTTTTTATTCTCAGAAGTTTAACTCCGTGTTATACAGCTGCCTACCCCCTTCGTAAGTGCAGGTCCTAAATGAGCTTTTTTCTCTGTTCCCTCACCAAAATCCAGATTCTTTTGGGGAGTTACCAGTACAGTAACCATACCAGGAAGTACTTAATTTATTAAGCTACTGCTTTTCTTAATTTCAGTGGAGATATTTACTGATAAACAGCTACCTACGCAGCATGATCATGTCGTTCCTAAATGAGCTTTTATCTCTCTCCCCTCACCACAAATCAGATTCTTCTGAGGAGTTCCCAGTACATTATCCTTTCCCCTGTGTAATTACCTTAACAAACTCCAGCTGTTTTTATTCTCAGAAGGTTTACTCCCTGATATACAGCTACCTACCGCCTTCGTAAGTGCAGGTCCTAAATGAGCTTTTTTCTTTGTTCCCTCACCACAATCCAGATTCTTTTGGGGAGTTACCAGTATAGTAACTATACCAGGAAGTACTTAATTTATTAAGCTACTGCTTTTCTTAATCTCAGTGGAGATATTTACTGATAAACAGCTACCTACGCAGCATGTTCATGTCGTTCCTAAATGAGCTTTTATCTCTCTTCCCTCACCACAAATCAGATTCTTCTGAGGAGTTCCCAGTACATTATCCTTTTCTCTGTGTAATTACCTTAACAAGCTCCAGCTGTTTTTATTCTCAGAAGGTTTCCTCCCTGATATACTGCTGCGTACCCCGTTCGTAAGTGCAGGTCCTAAATGAGCTTTTTTCTCTGTTCCGTCACCACAATCCAGATTCTTTTGGGGAGTTACCAGTACAGTAACCATACCAAGAAGTACTTAATTTATTAAGCTACTCCTTTTCTTTTTTTTTTTTTTTTGGCCAGTCCTGGAACTTGGACTCAAGGCCTGAGCACTGTCCCTGGCTCCTTTTTGCTCAAGGCTAGCACTCTGCCACTTGAGCCGCAGCGCCACTTCTGGCCATTTTCTGTATATGTGGTGCTGATGAATCGAACCCAGGGCCTCATGTATACGAGGCAGGCACTCTTGCCACTAGGCCATATCCCCAGCCAAGCTACTGCTTTTCTTAATCTCAGTGGAGATATTTACTGATAAACAGCTACCTACGCAGCATGTCCATGTCGTTAATAAATGAGCTTTTATCTCTCTCCCCTCACCACAAATCAGATTCTTCTGAGGAGTTCCCAGTACATTATCCTTTCCCCTGTGTAATTACCTTAACAAGCTCCAGCTGTTTTTATTCTCAGAAGGCTTACTCCCTGATATACAGCTGCCTACCCCCTTCGTAAGTGCAGGTCCTCAATGAGCTTTTTTCTCTGTTCCCTCACCACAATCCAGATTCTTTTGGGGAGTTACCAGTACAGTATCCATAGCAGGAAGTACTTAATTTATTAAGCTACTGCTTTTCTTAATCTCAGTGGAGATATTTACTGATAAACAGCTACCTACGCTGCATGTCCTTGTCGTTCCTAAATGAGCTTTTATCTCTCTCCCCTCACCACAAATCAGATTCTTCTGATGAGTTCCCAGTACATTATCCTTTCCCCTGTGTAATTACCTTAACAAGCTCCAGCTGTTTTTATTCTCAGAAGGTTTACTCCCTGATATACAGGTGCCTACCCCCTTCGTAAGTGCACGTCCTCAATGAGCTTTTTTCTCTGTTCCCTCACCACAATCCAGATTCTTTTGGGGAGTTACCAGTACAGTATCCATAGCAGGAAGTACTTAATTTATTAAGCTACTGCTTTTCTTAATCTCAGTGGAGATATTTACTGATAAACAGCTACCTATGCAGCATGTTCATGTCGTTCCTAAATGAGCTTTTATCTCTCTCCCCTCACCACACATCAGATTCTTCTAAGGAGTTCCCAGTACATTATCCTTTCCCATGTGTAATTACATTAACAAGCTCCAGCTGTTTTTATTCTCAGAAGGTTTACTCCCTGATATACAGCTGCCTACCCCCTTCGTAAGTGCAGGTCCTAAATGAGCTTTTTTCTCTGTTCCCTCACCACAATCCTGATTCTTTTGGGGAGTTACCACTACAGTAACCATACCAGGAAGTACTTAATTTATTAAGCTACTGCTTTTTTTAATCTCAGTGGAGATATTTACTGATAAACAGCTACCTACGCAGCATGTTCATGTCGTTCCTAAATGAGCTTTTATCTCTCTCCCCTTACCACATATCAGATTCTTCTGAGGAGTTCCCAGTACATTATCCTTTCCCCTGTGTAATGACCTTAACAAGCTCCAGCTGTTTTTATTCTCAGAAGCTTTACTCCCTGATATACAGCTGACTACCCCCTTCGTAAGTGCAGGTCGTAAATGAGCTTTTTTCTCTGTTCCGTCACCACAATCCAGATTCTTTTGGGGAGTTACCAGTACAGTAACCATACCAGGAAGTACTTAATTTATTAAGCTACTGCTTTTCTCAATCTCAGTAGAGATATTTACTGAAAAAACAGCTACCTACGCAGCATGTTCATGTCGTTCCTAAATGAGCTTTTATCTCTCTCCCCTCACCACAAATCAGATTCTTCTGAGGAGTTCCCAGTACATTATCCTTTCCCCGTGTAATTACCTTAACAAGCTCCAGCTGTTTTTATTCTCAGAAGGTTTACTCCCTGATATACAGCTGCCTACCCCCGTCGTAAGTGCAGGTCCTAAATGAGCTTTTTTCTCTGTTCCCTCACCACAATCCAGATTCTTTTGCGGAGTTACCAGTACAGTAACCATACCAGGAAGTACTTAATTTATTAAGCTACTGCTTTTCTTAATCTCAGTGGAGATATTTACTGATAAACAGCGACGTTTGCAGCATGTTCATGTCGTTCCTAAATGAGCTTTTATCTCTCTCCCCTCACCACAAATCAGATTCTTCTGAGGAGTTCCCAATACTTTATCCTTTCCCCTGTGTAATTACCTTAACCATCTCCAGCTGTTTTTATTCTCAGAAAGTTTACTCCCTGATATACTGCTGCCTACCCCCTTCGTAAGTGCAGGTCCTAAATGAGCTTTTTTCTCTGTTCCCTCACCACAATCCAGATTCTTTTGGGGAGTTACCAGTACAGTAACCATACCAGGAAGTACTTAATGTATTAAGCTACTGCTTTTCTTTATCTCAGTGGAGATATTTACTGATAAAGAGCTACGTACGCAGCATGTTCATGTCGTTCCTAAATGAGCTTTAAACTCTCTCTTCTCACCACAAATCAGATTCTTCTGAGGAGTTGCCAGTACATTATCCTTTCCCCTGTGTAATTACCTTAACAAGCTCCAGCTGTTTTTATTCTCAGAAGGTTTACTCCCTGATATACAGCTGCCTACCCCCTTCGTAAGTGCAGGTCCTAAATGAGCTTTTTTCTCTGTTCCCTCACCACAATCCAGATTTTTTGGGGAGTTACCAGTACAGTAACCATTCCAGGAAGTACTTAATTTATTAAGCTACTGCTTTTCTTAATCTCAGTGGAGATATTTACTGATAAACAGCTACCTACGCAGCATGTTCATGTCGTTCCTAAATGAGTTTTTATCTCTCACCCCTCACCACAAATCAGATTCTTCTGAGGAGTTCCCAGTACATTATCTTTTCCCCTGTGTAATTACCTTAACAAGCTCCAGCTGTTTTTATTCTCAGAAGGTTTACTCCCTGATATACAGCTGCCTACCCCCTTCGTAAGTGCAGGTCCTAATTGAACTTTTTTCTCTGCTCCTTCACGACAATCCAGATTCTTTTGGGGAGTTACCAGTATAGTAACCATACCAGGAAGTACTTAATTTATTAAGCTACTGCTTTTCTTAATCTCAGTGGAGATATTTACTGATAAACAGCTACCTACGCAGCATGTTCATGTCGTTCCTAAATGAGCTTTTATCTGTCTCCCCTCACCACAAATCAGATTCTTCTGAGGAGTTCCCAGTACATTATCCTTTCCCCTGTGTAATTACCTTAACAAGCTCCAGTTGTTTTTATTCTCAGAAGGTTTACTCCCTGATATACAGCTTCCTACCCCCTTAGTAAGTGTAGGTCCTAAATAAGCTTTTTTCTCTGTTCCCTCACCACAATCCAGATTCTTTTGGGGAGTTACCAGTACAGTAACCATACCAGGAAGTACTTAATTTATTAAGCTACTTCTTCTCTTAATCTCAGTGGAGATATTTACTGATAAACAGCTACCTACGCAGCATGTTCATGTCGTTCCTAAATGAGCTTTTATCTCTCTCCCCTCACCACAAATCAGATTCTTCTGAGGATTTCCCAGTACATTATCCTTTCCCCTGTGTAATTACCTTAACAAGCTCCAGCTGTTTTTATTCTCAGAAGGTTTACTCCCTGATATACAGCTGCCTACCCCTTCGAAAGTGGAGGTCCTAAATGAGCTTTTTTCTTTGTTCCCTCACCACAATCAAGATTCTTTTGGGGAGTTACCAGTACAGTAACCATACCAGGAAGTACTTAATTTTTTAAGCTACTGCTTTTCTTAATCTCAGTGGAGATATTTACTGATAAACAGCTACCTACGCAGCATGTTCATGTCGTTCCTAAATGAGCTTTTATCTCTCTCCCCTCACCACAAATCAGATTCTTCTGAATTGTTCCCAGTACATTATCCTTTCCCCTGTGTAATTACCTTAACAAGCTCCAGCTGTTTTTATTCTCAGAAGGTTTACCCCCTGATATACAGCTGCCTACCCCCTTCGTAAGTGCAGGTCCTAAATGAGCTTTTTTCTCTGTTCCCTCACCACAATCCAGATTCTTTTGGGGAGTTACCAGTACAGTAACCATACCAGGAAGTACTTAATTTATTAAGCTTCTGCTTTTCTTAATCTCAGTGGAGATATTTACTGATAAACATCTACCTACGCAGCATGTTCATGTCGTTCCTAAATGAGCTTTTATCTCTCTCCCCTCACCAAAAATCAGATTCTTCTGAGGAGTTCCCAGTACATTATCCTTTCTCCTGTGTAATTACCTTAACAAGCTCCAGCTGTTTTTATTCTCAGAAGGTTTACTCCCTGATATACAGCTGCCTACCCACTTCGTAAGTGCAGGTCCTATATGAGCTTTTTTCTCTGTTCCCTCACCACAATCCAGATTCTTTTGGGGAGATACCAGTACAGTAACCATACCAGGAAGTACTTAATTTATTAAGCTACTGCTTTTCTTAATCTCAGTGGAGATATTTACTGATAAACAGCTACGTACGCAGCATGTTCATGTCGTTCCTAAATGAGCTTTTATCTCTATCCCCTCACCACGAATCAGATTCTTCTGAGGATTTCCCAGTACATTATCCTTTCCCCTGTGTAATTACCTTAACAATCTCCAGCTGTTTTTATTCTCAGAAGTTTTACTTCCTGATATACAGCTGCCTACCCCCTTCGTAAGTGCAGGTACTAAATGAGCTTTTTTCTCTGTTCCCTCACCACAATCCAGATTATTTGGGGAGTTACCAGTACAGTAACCATACCAGGAAGTACTTAATTTATTAAGCTACTGCTTTTCTTAATCTCAGTGGAGATATTTACTGATAAACAGCTACCTACGCAGCATGTTCATGTCGTTCCTAAATGAGCTTTTATCTCTCTCCCCTCACCACAAATCAGATTCTTCTGAGGAGTTCCCAGTACATTATCCTTTCCCCTGTGTAATTACCTTAACAAGCTCCAGCTGTTTTTATTCTCAGAAGGTTTACTCCCTGATATACAGCTGCCTACCCCCTTCGTAAGTGCAGGTCCTAAATGAGCTTTTTTCTCTGTTCCCTCACCACAATCCAGATTCTTTTGGGGAGGTACCAGTACAGTAACCATACCAGGAAGTACTTAATTTATTAAGCTACTGCTTTTCTTAATCTCAGTGGAGATATTTACTGATAAACAGCTACCGACGCAGCATGTTCATGTCGTTCCTATATGAGCTTTTATCTCTCTCCGCTCACCACAAATCAGATTCTTCTGAGGAGTTCCCAGTACATTATCCTTTCCCCTGTGTAATTACCTTAACAAGCTCCAGCTGTTTTTATTCTCAGAAGGTTAACTCCCTGATATACAGCTGCCTACCCCCTTCGTAAGTGTAGGTCCTAAATGAGCTTTTTTCTCTGTTCCCTCACCACAATCCAGATTCTTTTGGGGAGTTACCAGTACAGTAACCATACCAGGAAGTACTTAATTTATTAAGCTACTGCTTTTCTTAATCTCAGTGGAGATATTTACTGATAAACAGCTACCTACGCAGCATGTTCATGTCGTTCCAAAATGAGCTTTTATCTCTCTCCCCTCACCACAAATCAGATTCCTCTGAGGAGTTCCCAGTACATGTTCCTTTCCCCTGTGTATTTACCTTAAAGAGCTCCAGCTGTTTTTATTCTCAGAAGGTTTACTCCCTGATATACAGCTGCCTAACCCCTTCGTAAGTGCAGGTCCTAAATGAGCTTTTTTCTCTGTTCCCTCACCACAATCCAGATTCTTTTGGGGAGTTACCAGTACAGGAACCATACCATGAAGTCCTTAATTTATTAAGCTACTGCTTTTCTTAAACTCAGTGGAGATATTTACTGATAATCAGCTACCTATGCAGCATGTTCATGTCGTTCCTAAATGAGCTTTTATCTCTCTCCCCTCACCACAATCCAGATTCTTTTGGGGAGTTACCAGAACAGTAACCATACCAGGAAGTACTTAATTTATTAAGCTACTCCTTTTCTTTTCTTTTTTTTTTTTTTTTTTTTTGGCCAGTCCTGGAACTTGGACTCAAGGCCTGAGCACTGTCCCTGGCTTCTTTTTGCTCAAGGCTAGCACTCTGCCACTTGAGCCGCAGCGCCACTTCTGGCCATTTTCTGTATATGTGGTGCTGGGGAATCGAACCCAGGGCCTCATGTATACGAGGCAGGCACTCTTGCCACTAGGCCATATCCCCAGCCAAGCTACTGCTTTTCTTAATCTCAGTGGAGATATTTACTGATAAACAGCTACCTACGCAGCATGTTCATGTCATTCCTAAATGAGCTTTTATCTCTCTCCCCTCACCACAAATCAGATTCTTCTGAGGAGTTCCCAGTACATTATCCTTTCCCATGTGTAATTACCTTAACAAGCTCCAGCTGTTTTTATTCTCAGAAGGTTTACTCCCTGATATACAGCTGCCTACCACCTTCGTAAGTGCAGGTCCTCAATGAGCTTTTTTCTCTGTTCCCTCACCACAATCCAGATTCTTTTGGGGAGTTACCAGTACAGTAACCATACCAGGACGTACTTAATTTATTAAGCTACTGCTTTTCTTAATCTCAGTGGAGATATTTACTGATAAACAGCTACCTACATAGCATGTTCATGTCGTTCCAAAATGAGCTTTTATCTCTCTCCCCTCACCACAAATCAGATTCTGCTGAGGAGTTCCAAGTACATTATCGTTTCCCCTGTGTAATTACCTTAACAAGCTCCAGCTGTTTTTATTCTCAGAAGGTTTACTCCCTGATATACAGCTGCCTACCCCCTTCGTACGTGCAGGTCCTAAATGAGCTTTTTTCTCTGTTCCCTCACCACAATCCAGATTCTTTTGGGAGTTACCAGTACAGTAACCATACCAGGAAGTACTTAATTTATTAAGCTACTGCTTTTCTTAATCTCAGTGGAGATATTTACTGATAAACAGCTACCTACGCAGCATGTTCATGTCGTTCCTAAAAGACCTTTTATCTCTCTCCCCTCACCACAAATCAGATTCTGTTGAGGAGTTCCCAGTACATTATCATTTCCCCTGTGTAATTACCTTAACAAGCTCCAGCTGTTTTTATTCTCAGAAGGCGTACTTCCTGATATACAGCTGCCTACCCCCTTCGTAAGTGCAGGTCCTAAATGAACTTTTTTCTCTCTTCCCTCACCACAATCCAGATTCTTTTGGGGAGTTACCAGTACAGTAACCATACCAGGAAGTACTTAATTTATTAAGCTACTGCTTTTCTTAATCTCAGTGGAAATATTTACTGATAAACAGCTACGTATGCAGCATGTTCATGTCGTTCCTAAATGAGCTTTTATCTCTCTCCCCTCACCACAAATCAGATTCTTCAGAGGAGTTCCCAGTACATTATCTTTCCCCTGTGTAATTACCTTAACAAGCTATAGCTGTTTTTATTCTCAGACGGTTTACTCCCTGATATACAGCTGCCTACCCCCTTCGAAAGTGCAGGTCCTAAATGAGCTTTTTTCTCTGTTCCCTCAACACAATCCAGATTCTTTTGGGGAGTTACCAGTACAGTAACCATACCAGGAAGTACTTAATTCATTAAGCTACTGCTTTTCTCAATCTCAGTGGAGATATTTACTGATAAACAGCTACCTACGCAGCCTGTTCATGTCGTTCCTAAATGAGCTTTTATCTCTCTCCCCTCACCACAAATCAGATTCTTCTGAGGAGTTCCCAGTACATTATCTTTCCCCTGTGTAATTACCTTAACAAGCTCCAGCTGTTTTTATTCTCAGAAGGTTTACTCCCTGATATACAGCTGCCTACCACCTTCGTAAGTGCAGGTCTTAAATGAGCTTTTTTCTCTGTTCCCTCACCACAATCCGGATTCTTTTGGGGAGTTACCAGTACAGTAACCATACAAGGAAGTACTTAATTTATTAAGCTACTGCTTCTCTTAATCTCAGTGGAGATATTTACTGATAAACAGCTACCTACGCAGCATGTTCATGTCGTTCCTAAATGAGCTTTTATCTCTCTCCCTTCACCACAAATCAGATTCTTCTGAGGAGTTCCCCGTACATTATCCTTTCCCCTGTGTAATTACCTTAACAAGCTCCAGCTGTTTTTATTCTCAGAAGGTTTACTCCCTGATATACAGCTGCCTAACCCCTTCGTAAGTGCAGGTCCTAAATGAGCTTTTTTCTCTGTTCCCTCACCACAATCCAGATTCTTTTGGGGAGTTGCCAGTACAGTACCATACCAGGAAGTACTCAATTTATTAAGCTACTGCTTTTCTTAATCTCAGTGGAGATATTTACTGATAAACAGCTACCTACGCAGCATGTTCATGTCGTTCCTAAATGAGCTTTTATCTCTCTCCCCTCACCACAAATCAGATTCTTCTGAATTGTTCCCCAGTACATTATCCTTTCCCCTGTGTAATTACCTTAACAAGCTCCAGCTGTTTTTATTCTCAGAAGGTTTACTCCCTGATATACAGCTGCCTACCCCCTTCGTAAGTGCAGGTCCTAAATGAGCTTTTTTCTCTGTTCCCTCACCACAATCCAGATACTTTTGGGGAGTTACCAGTACAGTAACCATACCAGGAAGTAATTAATTTATTAAGCTACTGCTTTTCTTAATCTCAGTGGAGATATTTACTGATAAACAGCTACCTACGCAGCATGTTCATGTCGTTCCTAAATGAGCTTTTATCTCTCTCCCCTCACCACAAATCAGATTCTTCTGAGGAGTTCCCAGTACATTATCCTTTCCCCTGTGTAATTACCTTAACAAGCTCCAGCTGTTTTTTTTCTCAGAAGGTTTACTCCCTGATATACAGCTACCTACCGCCTTCGTAAGTGCAGTCCTAAATGAGCTTTTTCTTTGTTCCCTCACCACAATCCAGATTCTTTTGGGGAGTTACCAGTATAGTAACTATACCAGGAAGTACTTAATTTATTAAGCTACTGCTTTTCTTAATCTCAGTGGAGATATTTACTGATAAACAGCTACCTACGCAGCATGTTCATGTCGTTCCTAAATGAGCATTTATCTCTCTCCCCTCACCACAAATCAGATTCTTCTGAAGAGTTCCCAGTACTTTATCATTTCCCCTGTGTAATTACCTTAACAAGCTCCAGCTGTTTTTATTCTCAGAAGGTTTACTCCCTGATATACAGCTGCGTACCCCCTTCGTCAGTGCAGGTCCTAAATGAGCTTATTTCTCTGTTCCCTCACCACAATCCAGATTCTTTTGGGGAGTTACCAGTACAGTAACCATACCATGAAGTCCTTAATTTATTAAGCTACTGCTTTTCTTAAACTCAGAGGAGATATTTACTGATAATCAGCTACCTACGCAGCATGTTCATGTCGTTCCTAAATGAGCTTTTATCTCTCTCCCCTCACCACAAATCAGATTCTTCTGAGGAGTTCCCAGTACATTAGCCTTTCCCCTGTGTAATTACCTTAACAAGCTCCAGCTGTTTTTATTCTCAGAATGTTTACTCCCTGATATACAGCTGCCTACCCCCTTCGTAAGTGCAGGTCTTAAATGAGCTTTTTTCTCTGTTCCCTCACCACAATCCAGATTCTTTTAGGGAGTTACCAGTACAGTAACCATACCAGGAAGTACTTATTTTATTAAGCTACTGCTTTTCTTAATCTCAGTGGAGATATTTACTGATAAACAGCTACCTACGCAGCATGTTCATGTCGTTTCTAAATGAGCTTTTATCTCTCTCCCCTCACCACAAATCAGATTCTTCTGAGGAGTTCCCAGTACATTATCGTTTCCCCTGTGTAATTACCTTAACAAGCTCCAGCTGTTTTTAATCTCAGAAGATTTACTCCCTGATATACAGCTGCCTACCCCCTTCGTAAGTGCAGGTCCTAAATGACCTTTGTTCTCTGTTCCTCACCACAATCCAGATTCTTTTGGGGGAGTTACAAGTACAGTAACCATACCAGGAAGTACTTAATTTATTAAGCTACTGCTTTTCTTAATCTCAGTGGAGATATTTACTGATAAACAGCTACGTACGCAGCATTTTCATGTCGTTCCTAAATGAGATTTTATCTCTCTCCCCTCACCACAAATCAGATTCTTCTGAGGAGTTCCCAGTACATTATCCTTTCCCCTGTGTACTTACCTTAACAAGCTCCAGCTGTTTTTATTCTCAGAAGGTTTAATCCCTGATAGACAGCTGCCTACCCCCTTCATAAGTGCAGGTCTTAAATGAGCTTTTTTTCTCTGTTCCCTCACCACAATCCAGATTCTTTTGGGGAGTTACCAGTACAGTAACCATACCAGGAAGTGCTTAATTATATTAAGCTACTGCTTTTCTTAATCTCAGTGGAGATAATTACTGATAAACAGCTACCTACTCAGCATGTTCATGTCGTTCCTAAATGAGCTTTTATCTCTCTCCCCTCACCACAAATCAGATAGTTCTGAGGAGTTCCCAGTACATTATCCTGTCCCCTGTGTAATTACCTTAACAAGCTCCAGCTGTTTTTTATTCTCAGAAGGTTTACACCCTAATATACAGCTGCCTACCACATTCTTAAGTGCAGGTCCTAAATGAGCTTTTTTCTCAGTTCCCTCACCACAATCCAGATTATTTTGGGGTGTTACCAGTACAGTATTCATACCAGGAAGTAACTTAATTTATTAAGCTACTGCTTTTCCTTAATCTGAGTGGAGATATTTGCTGATAAACAGCTACGTATGTGGCATGTTCATGTCGTTCCTAAATGAGCTTTTATCTCTCTCCCCCTCACGACGAATCAGATTCTTCTGAGGAGTTCCCAGTACATTATCCTTTCCCCTGTGTAATTACCTTAACAAGGTCCAGCTGTTTTTATTCTCAGAAGGTTTACTCCCTGATATACAGCTGCCTACCACCATTCGTAAGTGCAGGTCCTAATGAGCCTTTTTCTCTGTTCCCTCACAAAAAACCAGATTCTTTTGGGGAGTTACCAGTACAGTAACCATACCAGGAAGTACTTAATTTATTAAGCTACTGATTTTCTTAATCTCAGTGGAGATATTTACTGATAAACAGCTACCTACGAAGCATATTCATGGTCGTTCCTAAATGAGCTTTTATCTCTCTCCCATCATCACAAATCAGATTTTTCTGAGGAGTTCCAGTACATTATCCTTTCCCCTGTGTAATTACCTTAACAAGCTCCAGCTGTTTTTATTCACAGAAGGTTTACTCCCTGATATACAGCTGCCTAACCCCTTCGTAAATTCAGGTCCTAAATGAGCTTTTTTCTCTGTTCCCTCACCACAATCTAGATTCTTTTGGGGAGGTAACCAGTACAGTAACCATGCCAGGAAGTACTTATTTATTAATCTACTGATTTTCTTAATCTCAGAGGAGATATTGACTGACAAACAGCTACCTACGCAGCATGTTTATGTCGTTCATAAATGAGCTTTTATCTCTCTCCCCTCACCACAAATCAGATTCTTCTGAGAGTTCCAGTACTTTATCCTTTCCCCTGTGTAATTACCTTAACAAGCTCCAGCTGTTTTTATTCTCAGAAGGTTTACTCCCTGATATACAGCTGCCTACCCCCTTCGTAAGTGCAGGTCCTAAATGAGCTTTTTTCTCTGTTCCCTCACCACAATCCAGATTTCTTTTGGGGAGTTACCAGTACAGTATCCATCCCAGGAAGTACTTAATTTATTAAGCTACTGCTTTTCTTAATCTGAGTGGAGATATTTGCTGATAAACAGCCACTTATGTAGCATGTTCATGTCGTTCCTAAATGAGCTTTTATCTCTCTCCCCTCAACACAAATCAGATTCTTCTGAGGAGTTCCCAGTACATTATCCCTTTCCCCTGTGTAATTACCTTAAGAAGCTCCAGCTGTTTTTATTCTCAGAAGGTTTACTTCCTGATATACAGCTGCCTACCCCTTCGTAAGTGCAAGTCTTAAATGAGCTTTTTTTCTCTGTTCCCTCACCACAATCCAGATTCTTTTGGGGAGTTACCAGTACAGTAAACCAATACCAGGAAGTACTTAATTTATTAAGCTACTGCTTTTCTCTTAATCTCAGTGGAGATATTTACTGATAAACAGCTACCTACGCAGCATATTCATGTCGTTCTTAAATGAGCTTTTATCTCTCTCCCCTCACCACAAATCAGATTCTTCTGAGGAGTTCCCAGCACATTATCCTTTCCCCTGTGTAATGACCTTAACAAGCTCCAGCTGTTTTTATTGTCAGAAGGTTTATTCCCTGATATACAGCTGCGTACCCCCTTCGTCAGTGCAGGTCCCTAAATGAGCTTATTTCTCTGTTCCCTCACCACAATCCAGATTCTTTTATGGAGTTACCAGTACAGTAAACCATACCAGGAAGTACTTAATTTATTAAGCTACTGCTTTTCTTAATCTCAGTGGAGATATTTTACTGATAAACCAGCTACCTACGCAGCATGTTCATGTCGTTCCTAAATGAGCTTTTATCTCTCTCCCCTCAACACAAATCAGATTCTTCTGAGGAGGTTTCCAGTACATTATCCTTTCCCTGTGTAATTACCTTAACAAGCTCCAGCTGTTTTTATTCTCAGAAGTTTTTGCTCCCTGATATACAGCTTGCCTACACCCTTCGAAAGTGCAGGTCCTAAATGAGATTTTTTTCTCTGTCCCTCACCACAATCCAGATTCTTTTGGGGAGTTACCAATACAGTAACCATTCCAGGAAGTACTTAATTTATTAAGCTACTGCTTTTCTTAATGTTCAGTGGAGATATTTACTGATAAACAGCTACGTACGCAGCATGTTCATGTCGTTCCTAAATGAGCTTTTATCTCTCTCTCCCCTCACCATCAAATCAGATTCTTCTGAGGAGTTCCCAGTACATTATCCCTTTTCTCTGTGTAATTACCTTAACAAGCTCCAGCTGTTTTTATTCTCAGAAGGTTTCCTCCCTGATATACTGCTGCGTACCCCCGTTCGTAAGTGCAGGTCCTAAATGAGCTTTTTTCTCTGTTCCGTCACCACAATCCAGATTCTTTTTGGGGAGTTACCAGTACAGTAACCATACCAGGAAGTACTTAATTTATTAAGGTTACTGCTTTTCTTAATCTCAGTGGAGATATTTACTGATAAACAGCTACCTACGCAGCATGTTCTTGTCGTTCCTAAATGAGCTTTAATCTCTCTCCCCTCACCACAAATCAGATTCTTCTGGAGTTCCCAGTACATTATCCTTTCCCCTGTGTAATTACCTTAACAAGCTCCAACTGTTTTTATTCTCAGAAGGTTTACTCCCTGATATACAGCTGCCTACCCACCTTCGTAAGTGCAGGTCCTAAATGAGCTTTTTTTTCTGTTCCCTCACCACATTCAGATTCTTTTGGGGAGTTACCAGTACAGTAACCATACCAGGAAGTACTTAATTTATTAAGCTACTCCTTTTCTTTTTTTTTTTTTTTTTTTTTTGGCCAGTCCTGGAACTTGGACTCAAGGCCTGAGCACTGTCCCTGGCTCCTTTTTGCTCAAGGCTAGCACTCTGCCACTTGAGCCGCAGCGCCCACTTCTGGCCATTTTCTGTATATGTGGTGCTGATGAATCGAACCCAGGGCCTCATGTATACGAGGCAGGCACTCTTGCCACTAGGCCATATCCCCAGCCAAGCTACTGCTTTTCTTAATCTCAGTGGAGATATTTACTGATAAACAGCTACCTACGCAGCATGTCCATGTCGTAATAAATGAGCTTTTATCTCTCTCCCCTCACCACAAATCAGATTCTTCTGAGGAGTTCCCAGTACATTATCCTTTCCCCTGTGTAATTACCTTAACAAGCTCCAGCTGTTTTTATTCTCAGATGGTTTACTCCCTGATATACAGCTGCCTACCCCCCCCCTCGTAAGTGCAGGTCCTCAATGAGCTTTTTCTCTGTTCCCTCACCACAATCCAGATTCTTTTGGGGAGTTACCAGTACAGTAACCATACCAGGAAGTACTTAATTTATTAAGCTACTGCTTTTCTTAATCTCAGTGGAGATATTTACTTATAAACAGCTACCTACGCAGCATGTTCATGTCGTTCCTTAATGGGCTTTTAACTCTCTCCCCTCACCCACAAATCAGATTCTTCTGAGGAGTTCCCAGTACATTATCCTTTCCCCTGTGTAAATTACCTTAACAAGCTCCAGCTGTTTTTATTCTCAGTAGGTTTACTCCCTGATATACAGCTGCCTACTCCCTTCGTAAGTGCAGGTCCTAAATGAAGTTTTTCTCTGTTCCCCTCACCACATCATCCAGATTCTTTTGGGCAGTTACCACTACAGTAACCATAACCAGGAAGTACTTAAATTATTAAGCTACTGCTTTTTCTTAATCTCAGTGGAGATATTTACTGATAAACAGCTACCTACGCAGCACGTCATGTCGTTCCTAAATGAGCCTTTTATCTCTCTCCCCTCACCACAAATCAGATTCTTCTGAAGGAGTTCCCAGTACATTATCCTTTCCCCTGTGTAATTACCATAACAAGATCCAGCTGTTTTTATTCTCAGAAGTTTTTACTCCCTGATATACAGCTGCCTCCCCTTCGTATGTGCAGGTCCTAAATGAGCTTTTTTCTCTGTTCCCTCACCACAATCCAGATTCTTTTAGGGAGTGAACAGTACAGTAACCATACCAGGAAGTACTTAATTTATTAAGCTACTGCTTTCTTAATCTCAGTGGAGATATTTACTGATAAACAGCTACCTACGCAGCATGTTCATGTCGTTCCTAAATGAGCTTTTATCTCTCCCCTCAAAACGTATCAGATTCTTCTGAGGAGTTCCCAGTACATTATCCTTTCCCCTGTGTAATTACCATAACAGATCCAGCTGTTTTTATTCTCAGAAGTTTTACTCCCTGATATACATCTGCCTACCCCCTTCGTAAGTGCAGGTCCTAAATGAGCTTTTTTCTCTGTTCCCTCACCACAATCCAGATTCTTTTGGGGGAGTTACCAGTACAGTAACCATACCAGGAAGTACTTAATTTATTATGCTACTGCTTTTCTTAATCTCAGTGGAGATATTTAATGATAAACAGCTACCTATGCACCATGTTCATGTCGTTCCTAAATGAGCTTTTATCTCCTCCTCCCCTCACCTCAATATCAGATTCTTCTGAGGAGTTTCCAGTACATTATCCTTTCCCCTGTGTAATTACCTTAACAAACTCCAGCTGTTTTTATTCTCAGAAGGTTTCCTCCCTCATATGCAGCTGCCTACCCCTTTGTAAGTGCAGGTCCTAAATGAGCTTTTTTCTCTATTCCCCCACCCACAATCCAGATTCTTTTGGGGTGTTACCAGTACAGTAACCATACCAGGAAGTACTTAATTTATTAAGCATACTGCATTTCTTAATCTCAGTGGAGATATTTACTGAAAAACAGCTACATACGCAGCATGTTCATGTCGTTCCTTAATGAGCTTTTATCTCTCTCCCCTCACCACAAATCAGATTATTCTGAGGAGTTCCCTAGTACATTATCCTTTCCCCCTGTGTAATAACCTTAACAAGCTCCAGCTGTTTTTATTCTCAGAAGGTTTACTCCCTGATATACAGCTGCCTACCCCCTTCGTAAGTGCAGGTCCTAAATGAGCTTTTTTCTCTGTTCCCTCACCACAATCCAGATTCTTTTGGGGAGTTACCATGTACAGTAACCCATACCAGGAAGTACTTAATTTATTAGGCTACTGCTTTTCTTAATCTCAGTGGAGATATTTACTGATAAACAGCTACCTATGCAGCATGTTCATGTCGTTCAAAATGAGCTTTTATCTCTCTCCCCTCACCACAAATGAGATACTTCTGAGGAATTCCCAGTACATTAATCCTTTCCCCTTTGGTAATTACCTTAACAAGCTCCAGCTGTTTTTATCTCAGAAGTTTAACTCCGTGTTATACAGCTGCCTACCCCCTTCGTAAGTGCAGGTCCTAAATGAGCTTTTTTCTCTGTTCCCTCACCAAAAATCCAGATTCTTTTGGGGAGTTACCAGTACAGAAACCATACCAGGAAGTACTTAATTTATTAAGCTACTGCTTTTCTTAATTTCAGTGGAGATATTTACTGATAAACAGCTACCTACGGCAGCATGATCATGTCGTTCCTAAATGAGCTTTTATCTCTTTCCCTCACCACAAATCAGATTCTTCTGAGGAGTTCCCAGTACATTATCCTTTCTCTGTGTAATTACCTTAACAAGCTCCAGCTGTTTTTATTCTCAGAAGGTTTCCTCCCTGATATACTGCTGCGTACCCCGTTCGTAAGTGCAGGTCCTAAATGAGCTTTTTTCTCTGTTCCGTCACCACATTCCAGATTCTTTTGGGGAGTTACCAGTACAGTAACCATACCAGGAAGTACTTAATTTATTAAGTTACTGCTTTTCTTAATCACAGTGGAGATATTTACTGATAAACAGCTACCTACGACAGCATGTTCATGTCGTTCCTAAATGAGCTTTTTTCTCTCTCCCCCACACCCACAAATCAGATTCTTCTGAGGAGTTCCCAGTACATTATCCTTTCCCCTGTGTAATTACCGTAACAAGCTCCAACTGTTTGTATTCTCAGAAGGTTTACTCCCTGATATACAGCTGCCTACCCCCTTCGTAAGTGCAGGTCCTAAATGAGCTTTTTTTTTCTGTTCCCTCACCCACATTCCAGATTCTTTTGGGGGAGTTACCAGTACAGTAACCATACCAAGATGTACTTAAATTTATTAAGCTACTCCTTTTCTGTTTTTTTTTTTTTTGGCCAGTCCTGGAACTTGGACTCAAGGCCTGAGCACTGTCCCTGGCTCCTTTTTGCTCAAGGCTAGCACTCTGCCACTTGAGCCGCAGCGCCACTTCTGGCCATTTTCTGTATATGTGGTGCTGATGATCGAACCCAGGGCCTCATGTATACGAGGCAGGCACTCTTGCCACTAGGCCATATCCCCAGCCAAGCTACTGCTTTTCTTAATCTCAGTGGAGATATTTACTGATAAACAGCTACCTACGCAGCATGTCCATGTCGTTAATAAATGAGCTTTTATCTCTCTCCCCTCACCACAAATCAGATTCTTCTGAGGAGTTCCCCTGTACATTATCCTTTTCCCTGTGTAATTACCTTAACAAGCTCCAGCTGTTTTTATTCTCAGAAGGCTTACTCCCTGATATACAGCTGCCTACCCCCTTCGTAAGTGGCAGGTCCTCAATGAGCTTTTTTCTCTGTTCCCCTCACCACAATCCAGATTCTTTTGGGGAGTTACCAGTACAGTATCCATAGCAGGAAGTACTTAATTTATTAAGCTACTGCTTTTCTTAATCTCAGTGGAGATATTTACTGATAAACAGCTACCTACGCTGCATGTCCTTGTCGTCCTAAATGAGCTTTTATCTCTCTCCCCTCACCACAAATCAGATTCTTCTGATGAGTTCCCAGTACATTATCCTTTCCCCTGTGTAATTACCTTAACAAGCTCCAGCTGTTTTTATTCTCAGAAGGTTACTCCCTGATATACAGCTGCCTACCCCCTTCGTAAGTGCAGGTCCTCAATGAGCTTTTTTCTCTGTTCCCTCACCACAATCCAGATTCTTTTGGGGAGTTACCAGTACAGTATCCATAGCAGGAAGTACTTAATTTATTAAGCTACTGCTTTTCTTAATCTCAGTGGAGATATTACTGATAAACAGCTACCTATGCAGCATGTTCATGTCGTTCCTAATGAGCTTTTATCTCTCTCCCCTCACCACACATCAGATTCTTCTAAGGAGTTCCCAGTACATTATCCTTTCCCCTGTGTAATTACATTAACAAGCTCCAGCTGTTTTTATTCTCAGAAGGTTTACTCCCTGATATACAGCTGCCTACCCCCTTCGTAAGTGCAGGTCCCTAAATTGAGCTTTTTTTTCTCTGTTCCCCTCACCACAATCCTGATTCTTTTGGGGAGTTACCACTACAGTAACCCATACCAGGAAGTACTTAATTTATTAAGCTACTGCTTTTTTTAATCTCAGTGGAGATATTTACTGATAAACAGCTACCTACGCAGCATGTTCATGTCGTTCCTAAATGAGCTTTTATCTCTCTCCCCTTACCACATATCAGATTCTTCTGAGGAGTTCCCAGTACATTATCCTTTCCCCTGTGTAATGACCTTAACAAGCTCCAGCTGTTTTTATTCTCAGAAGCTTACTCCCTGATATACAGCTGACTACCCCCCTTCGTAAGTGCAGGTCGTAAATGAGCTTTTTTCTCTGTTCCGTCACCACAATCCAGATTCTTTTGGGGAGTTACCAGTACAGTAACCATACCAGGATGTACTTAATTTATTAAGCTACTGCTTTTCTCAATCTCAGTAGAGATATTTACTGAAAAAACAGCTACCTACGCAGCATGTTCATGTCGTTCCTAATGAGCTTTTATCTCTCTCCCCTCACCTACAAATCAGATTCTTCTGAGGAGTTCCCAGTACATTATCCTTTCCCCGTGTAATTACCTTAACAAGCTCCAGCTGTTTTTATTCTCAGAAGGTTACTCCCTGATATACTGCTGCCTACCCCCGTCGTAAGTGCAGGTCCTAAATGAGCTTTTTCTCTGTTCCCTCACCACAATCCAGATTCTTTTGCGGAGTTACCAGTACAGTAACCATACCAGGAAGTACTTAATTTATTAAGCTACTGCTTTTCTTAATCTCAGTGGAGATATTTACTGATAAACAGCGACGTTTGCAGCATGTTCATGTCGTCCTAAATGAGCCTTTTATCTCTCTCCCCTCACCACAAATCAGATTCTTCTGAGGAGTTCCCAATACTTTATCCTTTCCCCTGTGTAATTACCTTAACCATCTCCAGCTGTTTTTATTCTCAGAAAGTTTACCTCCCTGATATACTGCTGCCTACCCCCTTCGTAAGTGCAGGTCCTAAATGAGCTTTTTTCTCTGTTCCCTCACCACAATCCAGATTCTTTTGGGGAGTTACCAGTACAGTAACCATACCAGGAAGTACTTAATGTATTAAGCTACTGCTTTTTCTTTTATCTCAGTGGAGATATTTACTGATAAAGAGCTACGTACGCAGCATGTTCATGTCGTTCCTAAATGAGCTTTAAACTCTCTCTACTCACCACAAATCAGATTCTTCTGAGGAGTTGCCAGTACATTAGCCTTTCCCCTGTGTAATTACCTTAACAAGCTCCAGCTGTTTTTATTCTCAGAAGGTTTACTCCCTGATATACAGCTGCCTACCCACACTTCGTAAGTGCAGGTCCTAATGAGCTTTTTTCTCTGTTCCCTCACCACAATCCAGATTTTTTGGGGTGTTACCAGTACAGTAACCATTCCAGGAAGTACTTAATTTATTAAGCTACTGCTTTTCTTAATCTCAGTGGAGATATTTACTGATAAACAGCTACCTACGCAGCATGTTCATGTCGTTCCTAAATGAGTTTTTAATCTCTCACCCCTCACCACAAATCAGATTCTTCTGAGGAGTTCCCAGTACATTATCTTTTCCCCTGTGTAATTACCTTAACAAGCTCCAGCTGTTTTTTATTCTCAGAAGGTTTACCTCCCTGATATACAGCTGCCTACCCCCTTCGAAAGTGCAGGTCTAATTGAACTTTTTTCTCTGCTCCTTCACGACAATCCAGATTCTTTTGGGGAGTTACCAGTATAGTAACAATACCAGGAAGTACTTAATTTATTAAGCTACAGCTTTTCTTAATCTCAGTGGAGATATTTACTGATAAACAGCTACCTACGCAGCATGTTCATGTCGTTCCTAAATGAGCTTTTATCTGTCTCCCCTCACCACAAATCAGATTCTTCTGAGGAGTTCCCAGTACATTATCCTTTCCCCAGTGTAATTACCTTAACAAGCTCCAGCTGTTTTTATTCTCAGAAGGTTTACTCCCTGATTATACAGCTGCCTACCCCTTCGAAAGTGGAGGTCCTAAATGAGCTTTTTTCTTTGTTCCCTCACCACAATCAAGATTCTTTTGGGGAGTTACCAGTACAGTAACCATACCAGGAAGTACTTAATTTTTTAAGCTACTGCTTTCTTAATCTCAGTGGAGATATTTACTGATACACAGCTACCTACGCAGCATGTTCATGTCGTTCCTAAATGAGCTTTTATCTCTCTCCCCTCACCACAAATCAGATTCTTCTGAATTGTTCCCAGTACATTATCCTTTCCCCTGTGGTAATTACCTTAACAAGCTCCAGCTGTTTTTATTCTCAGAAGGTTTACCCCTGATATACAGCTGCCTACCCCCTTCGTAAGTGCAGGTCCTAAATGAGCTTTTTTCTCTGTTCCCTCACCACAATCCAGATTCTTTTGGGGAGTTACCAGTACAGTATCCATACCAGGAAGTACTTAATTTATTAAGCTTCTGCTTTTCTTAATCTCAGTGGAGATATTTACTGATAAACATCTACCTACGCAGCATGTTCATGTCGTTCCTAAATGAGCTTTTATCTCTCTCCCCTCACCAAAAATCACGATTCTTCTGAGGAGTTCCCAGTGCATTATCCTTCTCCTGTGTAATTACCTTAACAAGCTCCAGCTGTTTTTATTCTCAGAAGGTTTACTCCCTGATATACAGCTGCCTACCCACTTCGTAAGTGCAGGTCCTATATGAGCTTTTTTTCTCTGTTCCCTCACACAATCCAGATTCTTTTGGGGAGTTACCAGTACAGTAACCATACCAGTAGTACTTAATTTATTAAGCTACTACTTTTCTTAATCTCAGTGGAGATATTTACTGATAACAGCTACGTACGCAGCATGTCAATGTCGTTCCATAATGAGCTTTATCTCTAATCCCCTCTCCATCGATATCACTGCTTCTTCTGAGATTTCCCAGTACATTATCACTTTCCCTGTGAATTACCTTACAATCTCCAGCTGTTTTTATTCTCGAAAGTTTTACTTCCTGATATACAGCTGCCTACCCCCTGTCGTAAGTGCAGTGTACTAAATGAGCTTTTTCTCTGTTCCCTCACCACAATCCAGATTATTTGGGGAGTTACCAGTACAGTAACCATACCAGGAAGTACTTAATTTATTAAGGCTACTGCTTTTCTTAATCTCAGTGGAGATATTTTACTGATAAACAGGCTACCTACGCAGCATGTTCATGTCGTTCCTAAATGAGCTTTTATCTCTCCTCCCCTCACCACAATCAGATTCTTCTGAGGAGTTCCCAGTACATTATCCTTTCCCCTGTGTAATTACCTTAACAAGCTCCAGCTGTTTTTATTCTCAGAAGGTTTACTCCCTGATATACAGCTGGCCTACCCCCCTTCTGTAAGTGCAGGTCCTAAATGAGCTTTTTTCTCTGTTCCCTCACCACAATCCAGATTCTTTTGGGGAGGTACCAGTACAGTAACCATACCAGGAAGTACTTAATTTATTAAGCTACTGCTTTTCTTAATCTCAGTGGAGATATTTACTGATAGAACAGCTACCGACGCAGCATGTTCATGTCGTTCCTATATGAGCTTTTATCTCTCTCCGCTCACCACAAATCAGATTCTTCTGAGGAGTTCCCAGTACATTATCATTTCCCCTGTGTAATTACCTTAACAAGCTCCAGCTGTTTTTATTCTCAGAAGGTTAACTCCCTGATATACAGCTGCCTACCACCCTTCGAAAGTGCAGGTCCTAAATGAGCTTTTTTCTCTGTTCCCCACCGCAATCCAGATTCTTTTCGGGAGTTACCAGTACAGTAAACATACCAGGAAGTACTTAATTTATAAGCTACTGCTTTTCTTAATCTCAGTGGAGATATTTACTGATAACAGCTACCTACGTAGCAATTTCATGTCGTTCCTAAATGAGCTTTTATCTCTCTCCCCTCACCACAAATCAGATTCTAATGAGGGAGTTCCCAGTACATTATCCTTTCCCCTGTGTAATTACCTTAACAAGCTCCAGCTGTTTTTATTCTCAGAAGGTTTAAATCCCTGATATACAGCTGCCTACCCACTTCGTAAGTGCAGGTCCTAAATGAGCTTTTTTCTCTGTTCCCCTCACCACAATCCAGATTCTTTTGGGGAGTTACCAGTACAGTAACCATACCAGGAAGTACTTAATTTATTAAGCTACTGCTTTTCTTAATCTCAGTGGAGAGTATTACTGATAAACAGCTACTACGCAGCTTGTTCATGTCGTTCCTAAATGAGCTTTTATCTCTCTCCCCTCACCACAAATCAGATTCTTCTGAGGAGTTCCCAGTACATTATCCTTTCCCCTGTGTAATTACCTTAACAAGTTCCAGCTGTTTTTATTCTCAGAAGGTTTACTCCCTGATATACAGCTGCCTACCCCCTTCGTAAGTGTAGGACCTAAATGAGTTTTTTCCTTGCTCTTCCCTCGCCACAAACCCCAGATCTTTCTGGGGAGTTACCAGTACAGTAACCATACCAGGAAGTACTTAATTTATTAAGCTACTGCTTTTCTTAATCTCAGGGGAGATATTTACTGACAAACACCTACCTACGCAGGATGTTCATGTCGTTCTTAAATGAGCTTTTATCTCTCTCACTCTACCACAAATCAGATTCTTCTGAGGAGTTCCAGTACATTATCCCTTTCCCCTGTGTAATTACCTTAACAAGCTCCAGCTGTTTTTATTCTCAGAAGGTTTACTCCCTGATATACAGCTGCCTACCCCCTTCCGTAAGTGCAGGTCCTAATGAGCTTTTTTCTCTGTTCCCTCACCACAATCCAGATTCTTTTGGGGAGTTACCACTACAGTAACCATACCAGGAAGTACTTAATTTAATAAGCTACTGCTTTTCTTAATCTCAGTGGATATATTTACTGATAAACAGCTACGTACGCAGCATGTTCATGTCGTTCCTAAATGAGCTGTTATCTCTCTCCCCTCACCACAAATCAGATTCTTCTGAGGAGTTCCCAGTACATTTTCTTTCCCTGTGTAATCTACCTTAACAAACTCCAGCTGTTTTTATTCTCAGAAGGTTTACTCCCTGATATACAGCTGCCTACCCCCC